>NW_016157107.1:86349-113096 GCF_001687245.7 Rhagoletis zephyria
GCAAAGAAGCGAAACAAATAAAATATTGTAGGACATTCTACTTTGCATTCCCGGAAATTAAGCAAAGAAACGAATTAAAAAATAAATATTATAGGACATTCTACTTTGCATTCCCCGAAATGAAACGAAGAAGCGAGATAAATAAAATATTGTAGCACATTCTACTTTGCATTACTGGCAATGCCTAAAAGAAGCGAAAAAATTCGAAGGCATTATAACGCTATGCCTTCTAGAACACGTTACCACTAAAAGCGATTACCGATTTTTTGCTGGGAGACTACATCGTCCCACGATTTTGGCAGGGAAGTCCGGAAAATTGGTTTGGAGAATATCGCGATAGACTTCCTTGTTCATTATTCCCTTAATATTAATTAACGGTACCAAATGCCACCAAGTAAAACACTCCCAAACTATTTAATATTCGCATTCGCGGATGTAAAAAATATGATATTCGAAGCATCCCTAATGTATAGGGTTGCAAGATTTTTCATGCGCGAAATCAGTACATTAGACTTTTTCATGCTAAAAAAATCAGTACTTTTCAGTACATTTTTATTCAAAGCAAAATTATGAATGTAACAGAAAATAATTTAAAACGTCTGACTTCTTGTTTTTAACAATATTTTGGTATATAAATAAAATATAGTTCATAAAAAATAAAAGTGTTATTCATTTTAACATGAGTGTACACATCATCATACACAGGAGCCAATAAATTATTTTATATTTGTGTCTTTTTGAATAGCAATAACACTGTACGACAAAATCAACTTTTTTCTGGGTATTGGACCAAACCAACATTTTTTGAGAGATTGAGTCATAGGTAAAAAGTAATTCTCCGTTCGAAATTGGACCTTTGGAAAAAAATTATTTTTAATTATTGTATGTGAACTACTATAAAAAATAAAAACATAGTCGTGGTACGATCATTTCTCTTATTTAAACGATATATAAATTTTCTGTTACAGGTGCTATAAGGGGTCAAAGGTCGGGTGTTCGAAAAATTAAAAACCTTATATTTCAAACAAGTTTGAACTGATTTAAAAAAATAATATCGTCGTAAACGTGATTAAACCCGCTTTCTTCTGATATGTAATTTGTATACTTCGTATGTATAAATCCGAGAAAAAACATTTAAAAGGAAAAAATACCTTTTTTTTATAAAAAAAAAAATATTTTAAATAAAAACGTCATATGGGTTCACTAGTAGTTCATAAAATATAAAAATGTTATTCATTTTAACATGAGTGTACACATCATCGTACACAGGAGCCAATAAATTAATTTATATTTATGACATTTTGGAATAGCAATAATGAGATCATTCCCATTTTCAGTGTTTAAATAGTCAAAGAATTTTATAAATTTCATTTTAAAATTACTTTTAATTTGAAGTTCACTTCCAAAAATTTTAATTAGAAGCCGGTTTCTCTCTTTGCGCCAGGAAACAAATTTATTCTTAAGATCCTCTCATACTGTAAAATAGTACCACTTTTTAAGGAGTTGATCTATATTTCCTAATGACTTAAATAATTTTTCAACTACGCAAAAACTGTGAAAGACTAAGAATTCGCTAAAAGGAGTATCTTACTCTATGGCTTGTATGCAAAACTCTTTTACAGAGTCAGTAAATTAAGAAAAAGGAGTTGTAGCTTATAGGCAAAAGCCATTCGAATTTTGAAATTTATTGTTATTAAACTGAAAGTTATTTTCGAGATAATTAACAACACTCGAGAAAAATGTAAGCCTTCTTTTTAAATAATTTAAGCTCCATCATATGATCGCAACTGGTACGTAACGACCCGGCGATATGCCCATAAAACGATTGATCCTTTTGTTGCATTAATTTGTTGGGCATATCAAACATTATCGAAAACATGTCAACTATAATTAAATTATTTTCTTCTTATTTTTTACAGTACAGTTTAAGGAAGTTCCAACGTTATGTAAAAACCTTAAGAAAATACTAAACTATTTTGTTTGAATAGAAAATTCAGTACAAATCAGTACAAATTTTGAAAAATCAGGACTGATTGAAGAAATGAATGAAATCAGTATAGGAGTTGAAAAATCAGTACTGTACTGATAAAATCAGTACGTCTCGCAACCGTACTAATGTAGATACCTGATATACATTGGTTAGGCTCAGAAGGCGCAGCAGTCTAACGCAACCGTTGCTAAAAAAATTAGTGATCGTTATGCGGCTTCTGATACATTAGCTGTCAAATTCAAATCTCAAAGGTACACACCAACATGTTGTCTCAAATGATCAGAAAAATATTACGATCATCTAACACGCAACTGTTCAGTTGATCAGAAGTACACAACAACGCGTTCGGAAGGTGCAATCGCAACCGTTGATGAGCTGTTGCGCCTTCTGAACGTGCCCATTAGAACCAGACGCTACATAAATATGTACATATTATTTCCTTTTTGTACTTACGCACTGTGGAAATTCGTAGTACAGTATATTTTATGCTTAAGTGCACATTTAAGATACCTACCCCAAAATGCGCATCTGAGACATTATTTTTAACATTTATAAGGAAACTGCTCCGATAGATGCATTCAACATACCTGCACATTGGCGATAACTGCCTTAAAAATTGTGCAACTAGTATCAATTATCAAAGAAAGTATTACGTTTACCTGCACTGGCCTACAATTACCTAATTTTACAAGCTTTTATTCATTTTACTCATATCGCAGAACAACTTAAATGACTATCAATTTGTCCAGTTATATAGATAATAAGATACCATTCGAAAAAAAATTTCGCTTGCATTATTTTCTACGTGATAAGTGCTTCTCCATTATTTGGTTTCATAGGGATTCGGATACCTTCCTCATTGAAGTAGTAAAGAAAATTCGCTTAAGTGCTTTTTTCGGTTAGGTGCACAAGTTTTTCGTGCAAAGAGGGAAGTGCAGCTAAGCAAAATATACTGTACATAGAAAAAACTTTCGCCACTAATTCAGCTACCACTAATCGACAGCGTGGTTGTTACAATCGGGGGCGAGAATTGTAGATAACAACATCCGTATGGTTCCGGCGCTTAAGCTGGTGATTTCGACGAGCTATTTGCCTTGGGGCATGCAGATAGCTGTTACGCAGTAAATCGGTGAAGAAAGCGCCAACAAATAGTATTTAGAATTTCGAAGAAACAACAAAACAAGAAAACGGCCGCCTAAGAAATCTGCCTTGGGACGTTTCAAAGTTTTAACGCCTATTCATAGACTTTCACGTAAGTATTTCGAAATGATGGCGTGGGGCTTTTATAGTGTAAAATGAGCTACGAGTATTTGTGCGAGCAAAATAACATACTGTGACTGACGATAACTTACACACACGCTAATATATATGTACATATACATACATACATACTTATGTACTATGTACGAGTGCGTATGTATGTATAATTATTTGTTAGTAAAAATTTCCACAAACTTAGCTGCCACATGGGCTAGATAATATTATCAGGAATTTGCCTTCGAGCCTGAGTATATCAAACTTTATTCCCATTGTTTTGCAGCTGTGCTTTCACTTCTGCCTTGCCTTTTCTGTTTCGATACATCATTCAGAGGCCTCCGTATTCCGGAATCGTTACGATGTGCCGTGGCATTAAACTTTAAGCATTGAAGCATTTGTTTGCTGAGTATGTTCTACAACTTTTTGATTGTCCTTGTGAAAATGTTGCTCAAAATTTTCATCGGAAAATATTTTCGATAGCCTTGGCTAAGTCTTCTCATGACCATATGTTATAAGGTGTGGTTGATATGCTTGTAAGCAATGTTGTTTTTCATATTGCTTTTAGGTGTGGCAAGTGCCATGGAAGGTAAAGCGTAATTTGATGAAGCGTAAATTTGCGTTCACCATCGGTCGCTTCTGACTCTATTTGTTGCACGTGCAATACTTTTAATCTGAATGCTGGCTGCAACTAACTTACTGCCATCACCCATAAGTGCCCGTTTTTCCTACACCTTCTGATTGGCGACTGTCTGCCTACTTACCTACCGATTCGCGTTGGTGGCTTGAATTACGATAAGAATGAGTCCAGTGAAGGTACACAACGATTGTTTTCTTTTTTTGTTATTACAAAGTTTCGTGCCGAACTTGTGCACCGGTGAATCTGTTTTAAGCTGATAAAATTTTCTGCGTGAGTTTGTAAGTCAAATTTGCGAATTTTTGCCTTTTGTTCGTGCCGGTTAGTCGAATTATGGAATTAAATGATATTTGTGCGATGATTGAAAATTTTGTGAGCAGTAAAAGTTTGCTAACACTTAACAAAAACGTGAGAGCCAAATATTTATTAAGTTCACTATTAATCGGTCATAAGTTCAAACTGCTTTAGTGTTCGGCAAGCTATAAGCAGAGTTTGGTCTGATGATTCATTCCGAAGATGAGAAGTGCACTTCGTTGAACCCCCAAGAAGGGCGATCCCACCATTTGCTCCAATTATCGCGGAATAAGCCTTTTTTAATAATTCTTATAACGATAGAAGCTCTAAATGTCATCGATCGATATGTAACGCTCCCACGGTTTAATGGTTTTATCTGCCTACGTAAAGGAGTAAGTAGATATATCGCAAAAACTTGTATCTGAACAATAAGCGGTATAGGAGATATGGTTTATCCAGCACCGATCTTGACGATTTTCTCAGTATGCTTGGTATGATAATTTATAATAACTAGCTTAGGAAATTTCCCGGTGTTAGCCGTCCAAAGGAAGGAGTTTGAAAGTAAACCCCCATATCTGAACAATCAGTTGTATGTAACCTATAGGTTATAGAGACCCGATCTTTATCATTTTCACTGTGTGCTGTTTGTTGATACTGAGTGAAAATGGTGCCAAATTTCGTTGCCGTCACATAGCCCCAAGTGCACAAGGGTATATTAATTTTGTTCACATAACGGTTGCTTGTAACAGCCAAAACGAATCGAGATAGATATAGACAAATGTATACATAAATGATCAGGATGAAAAAAGAAATCGATTAAGCCATGTCTGTCTGTCCGTCCGTCTGTCCGTCTGTCCGTGTACACGATAACTCGAGCAAAAATTGAGATATCTCAACGAAATTTGGTATGTAGGTTTCCCTTAATCCAAGGTAGGTTGGTATTGAAAATGGGCGAAATCGGACTATAACCACGCCCACTTCCCATATAACGGTAATTTCCAGAAATACGAAAACTGCGATATTTTAGTAACTACTGAAGATAATTCACTCAAAATTGATATTTACAATAATTTTTAGACGAAAAATAAGAATATTATAAATTTTTGGAAAATGGGCGTAGCCACGCCCACTTATGGTTACATGTGTATATCTTGGTAACCGCTGCACCAATTTCTTCCAAACTTGGCACAGTTGTTGGCCTTGGTACAGCATAAAAAATCGCCGAAACTTTTTAAAATCGGACGATAACCACGCCCACATCCCATATAACGGTAATTTAGAGAAATACAAAATCTTCGATAAATCAGTAAATATTGAAGCTAATTTATTCAAAATTGATGCTTGCAACAATTCTTTACCAAGAAATACGTTAATGGTAAAATTTTGGAAAATTTTTGGCGTTGCACCGCCTACCTATGATCACATATAGGTATATCGGTAACCGTTCTACCAATTTGTACCAAACTCGGTGTGGTTATTGTGCTTGCCACATATAAGCAAAACGTTGAAAATTATTGAAATCGGATTAAAATTACGGTCGCTTTTCTTATAAGGGTTAATTTCAGAAATGCTTGAAACTTCAATATTTCGAAATTTAAGGACGCTAATTTACTCAAAATTGATACAACCCGGCTTACCATCTAGCGGTAGGTTTCGGAAAGGTGATAAAACATATATTTAATACTTGCGCCGGGTATTTAATGTTCGGCTCCGCCCGAACTTAGACTTTTTTACTTGTTAAATTTGGGACTGTATCAGTCGTTGTGTAGCGCCATAAACTCAATGTTTTTACATGAAGTTATGTCACATGGAGTGACGTATTTCCAAACGAAAAGGCGAAAATTTTGAATAACAAATGGCGCGATTTTTATTAAAAAATGGCGAAATTGCATATCCAAATTTTCTGATTTTTAAGCTTAGTTTCCAGTTCAAGAAAAACTAGAAGGAATAGTTTCCATAATTTGCCATTGCTCTAAATTTCCTTAAAGAAATATTTACATATATATTTATAGAGAGCTGTAAACGGGCCAAAAAATTTTAAACATGTTTTTATATGGTTTTTTGCTTATCTGGAGAGCTGGAAAATTTGCTTTAGGCTCAAAAGTGACATTATTCCAATTGGGGTTATGACACCCTACAAGAAGTGGAGTGTCATAATTTCAAACTAGAGTGCCAGTTACTGTCGAAATTCGACAGTTTTTCTAGTTTTAGAAGCCTTGGAGAGGTTTTCTAACTTAACACGTAGCGATACTTATTCGGTATAAATTAACTAACCGGAAAATCTTCTGCTAAAACGTAACTAAATTTTTTTTTATCTGAGAAGGTCTTTGGAGGACTTCGGCACGAATTGGAATTGACCCGATACATTCAACTTTATCGATAAATTTCGATGATTTGATACATATCGATAGTTCGATGAATTTCAAGAGCACTAAAATTCGATAACTCAACAAAATTCGTTAACTCGACCAATTTCGAAGTGAAATTCGATGGCTCGATAAATTTCGATAACTCAAAAATGTAAAAACTTTGGTTACCTTTATAAATTTTTACTTTTGACATCTCCGCATTTTTCGAAAACTATCTAAACATTTTGATAACTCGTTACACTTTGTTAAGACGATTAAATTCGATAACCAGTGATAAATCGATAAGCTTATATTACCTTGAAATTTCGATAAATCGATATATTTTGAAAATTCCATAAACGAACCAATTTCAGTAGATCAATAATTATCGATAACCCTGTAAGTTGAAACAACTCCATGCATTACGACACCTCGATATATTTCGTTAAGTCTATAAATAATGATAATTCAATAAATATCGATAACTTGATACATTTCTTTAACTTGACAAATTTCGTTTATCCCACACGTTTTTATAGCTCGATAACGATCCGTAAATTTGGACAACTAAGTTTCTGTCTATAAATTTCGACAACTCAGTAAACATTGATCAGTTTGAATAATTCGATGCGTTGCGATAACTTATTAAGCATGGATAAATTTCGATAATCATAAACTTCGATGATTTTGGTACCTTTTATGGCTCATTTTATTTCGATTCCTATCGGAAAATTTCAATTCAGTTACCCTAATTCTTATGTATTTCTCATTGTCTCCATTTTCTCCTTTATCTCAATTTTCGTCTTTATCTTCACTTTTGCCTTTTTTTTGTCTTCATCGTTATCACTTGTTTCTTCATCTTCATATTTATCTTTATTTCAAAGTTTAATTTCAAATACGAAGTAAAACAAAATGCGAAACAGCTTAAATTGAACAGGTTGCAAAAACAACCATACACAAATATGGAAATTTTTAAACGACGATTTTCAACCAATTTCGAAACTATAAAAACTCTCCTCATCTACAGAAAATTACCTTTCCAACGGTGTTTTTGGTTTTGAAATCGGTAACTTTACCTTGGTCTTCATCTTTGTTTTTATCTTTCACATCTTTGCTTATATCCTTTTCTTTTTCTATTCACGTAGATGAGATGAGGTGCGATGACGTGATAAGATGTGACGTGATTTTATGTGATGTGATAGGATGTCATGTCATGTGTTGTCATATCCTCTGATGTCATGTCATATGATGTCATATCATATGATGTCATATCATGTGATGCCACGTCATGTAATGCCATGTCATGTCATATGATGTGATGTCAAGTCATGTGATGTCATGCCATATAATGTGATGTCATATCATATAATGTCATGTCACGTGATATCGTGTGATGTGATATCATATTATGTGATGTAATATCATGTGATGTCTCTTCATATCATGTGATAAAATGTGATGTGATGTCATGTAATGTGATCACATTCCATGTTCCGATTAGTGTATCGATAACCCTGTTGATAACTGTGTTGATAAAAATACCGATAACAATATCCATACACATATAGAAAAATACAACGATTGTAAAATCGATTAATTCAGCGATAAATATAACAATCATCAGTATCGATTATTGTACATATCGTTAACAATATAAATGACTAAATCGATAACAAAATCAATTATTTAATCGATTATTATACCGATAACAATATCCATTATTGTATCGATAACAATATCGATTATTTTATTGATTATTATATCGACTACAATAGCGGTTATTTAATTAATAACAGCATCGATAACAATATCGATTATTTTATCGATAGCAATATCGATTATTATATCGATAAAAATATCGAGTAGTATATTGATAACAATATCGATCTTCATCCTCATCCTTTTCTTCATATTTATCTTTATTTTTGCATATTCCTCTTCACCTTTACCTTAAAGTGTTTAGATTTACTTTGACCTTCGTTTTTGCCTGTACCTCTAGGCATCTTTGTTTTTGTTTTTATTCTCAAACCGCTAAACCGCTGAGAACTATTTCCATATGCATTATTCCCCTTGAATTTGACAATTTACTCCCAACCAGCCAACTGCCGCTAAAGAAGTTTCACTTCATGAATTCAAGAAATGTTCTTACCCTTTTAGGTACCCTAATTCTTATGTATCTGTCATTGTCTCCATTTTCGTCTTTATGTTCACTTTTACCTTCTTTTGTTTGACTTCATCGTTATCATTTATTTCTTCATCTTCATATTTATCTTTATTTCAAAGCTTAATTTTAAATGTGTAGTGAAACAACAGGCGAAACATGTCAAATTGAACATGTTTCAGCAACATCTATACACAATTCGAAAATGTTTAAACGACGGTTTTGGCCGTAATTTTCAACCAATTGTGAAACTATAAAAACTCTGCTCATCTACGGTAAAATGCCTTTCCAACGATGTTCTTGGTTTTGAAATCGGTTCGGTAGAATCGCCAAACGAACGGAGACAAAATTTATGTTAGCGTATTAATATATAGATTACTGTCATGGTACTCGAAATTTCATATTCCTAGCTGCATAAATGGAGGAGTTATAAGAAAAAACCCGATATCAGAAAACTATCAGTTGAATGGAGACTATGGGTTATAGTGACTCGATCTTTGCATTTTCACTGTAAGCTTTCTTTTGACAATGAGTCAAAATATCGCGAAATTTCGTCTTCCTAGCTACCCAAATGGATGAGTTATAATATAATATAATATCAATGCGAAGTTTTAGCCGCTCAAAACTTGCACTTGTTTTACTAGAATTTTACAAGCTTACTAACTGCATACCCAAAAAAATTCAAAAAAATCTGGTTAAAAAGTTCGAAATGTATACAAAAATTTGTGCAATTTTTCTAAGTTTTGTATAAAGCTCGAAAGTGTAATTTATATAGTTTTTGTGAAAGCATAACCCATATTTTTATAAAATATATCAAAAAAAAAAATTTAGCTTGGAAAATATTGTTAATATTGAAAACGAAACACCATTCATCCATTTTTGATCGCCACTGTAGGTACATCAGGAATTTAGCTTTAAATATATCTGTGCTTTATTTATATTGGAAAGGTGTTCTTTGTTCCATCCTATGGTTTAATTATACATGGGTAGGCACTCGAAGTGTTTCCAATTAGAAACTCTATAATTTGGTTTTATTTTGCTTTTTTATTTAAAAGCATCAATTTATCATAAAAACGAGTCAAATTTTAAGAAATGTTCGATGTAGCCATCTTTAGCGCGGATAATGGCATCAAGTCTGTCCGGGAATGCCTCAGATGTTGCACGAATGTCGTCTAGTGGAATTTTGCCTTGAACAAGGCATAAAGTTAAATCAACAAAACTTCCGCGAAAAGATTTTAAAAGATGATTTATTACCTTGGGCACGAAAACAAATCGGTTGAAATCACTGTACGTTTTAGTAAGCCTCGAAGCCACCCCACAAAGTTGAGAAATCCACTGTTTTTTAGAAAAAACAAACTTCCCAGACATATTTCTACTCAACAATGGCCACCATATTCACCAGTAGAGCTGTAGCAAACCGTATGTATTCGTTACTGAGTAACGTATACAACCCTCGAAGTACCGAATCGTTATTCACATAATAATCTCGTTACTCGTATGTTCCGTATATGCACCATTAACGTGAATCAACGAACAAACATTTCCTTACGCTAGGAGATTCGTTGCGATGAATCGTGTGAGGTACAAGTGCTTGAATGTATCAAATGGTTCGAATCGATACAAAAGTATGTTGCGTGTATACATATAAATGTATATGTATGCATATGTACGAACGAACATTTCCTTACGCTGCAAGATTCGTTGCTATGATTCGTGTGAGGTACAAGTGCTTGTATCAAAAGTAAGGAGTTAAGTAAGATACGAAAGATACGGATGTTGATTGGATTAGTAACGAATACATAGGGTATCCAAATTTTCGTTACTTTTACAGCTCTATTCACCGGACTTAAACCCGTTGGATTTTTGCATGAAGTCTATTCTCGAGGCCAAACTCCAAAATATGAGAAATTCAACGCCTGTGAAGATTGCTCTTTACCGCAACTGGGGCAAAATATCCCCAGACCACATTCGTGCCGCCTGTGAAGCATTCCGGGGTAGACACGATGCGATTATCCGCACTAAAAGTGGCTAAATCTAACAGTAATCAGTAATAGACTTTTCTTACAATTTCACGTGTTTTTATGATGATCTGATGTTTGACCGTCGCATCAGCGAATGTCTCAAGTTTACAGCGAAAACAAAAGTCAGTTGTAATAGATAGCTTTTTTGGTGTAGTTTATTGTGAATTCTTCATCAGAAAATGATAAGCATGTTCTAAATATGGCTGATATTTTTATAAGAGGACAATTTTTGTAAGTTGTCCTTCAGGCTGGGTCGATTTTGTATGGGGGGAAATAAAAGTCATTTCACCGTATTGTAATAGTAATATTATGATGTCTTAGGTCTAAGCCAATTTCTATTGGCCACGAAAGATTAATTTAAAACCTATCTTTAGCCCACGCAATTGAATCAAAGTGTATGAATTTTTAAAATGAGACTTTGGCTTGTAATATCTATGGAATGCGTGAATTGTTATAAAGAGGACGATATATCAAATTAAGGGTTATTAAATTTAGTACCTCACGTTCATTGTCCATTTTTCAATAAGTCTACTAGTTTATAAAACATTAAGATAAAACTTACTTTCCCTTATGAATTTTCAATTCTTCATTACCTCAGCAACTAAATGAAAAATACAAAAAAGTGTGACGAGATTTATTTCAAACGTTTTAATGCTTTCGTATGTTTATATAATATTGAAAGGACCATGGACTTGGTGACGCCGATTTGGTAAGTTTTCAAGATCGTGGTGAATGAAGTCAAACATGTATTGTCAAAGATTAGGAATCGTTTGATAAGCTAATATTAGTTTCAAGCATATAAGTATTAACACACTTTAGCATAATACAATAAGGATTAGTCCATTTATGCGGTCTTGAAAATTTGGGCGGAAAGATTTCATTAGTCACCGACGAAGAACGTTTTTCGCGGTTTCTAAATTTGCCGTTATATGAAAGTAGGGGACGTAAATTAAATTTGTTTAGAAAAAACTGAGGATCCACTTAAGTTTATCGATATAACTTTAGTAAATGTTACTCCATCGGTACGTAATAATTACCAAACTTACGAGACTTACTGTTACTGATTTATGATAATAATATGACGAAAATCGTACAGATAATGAACAAATTATTTTAAAATAAAAAAAAATTTGAACCAAACCTATATTTGCAATTTTCATATTGTATGCATAAACATAAGTAAACTAATTAGTGTTTCTAGAAGTTGTACCTGTTCAGTGTTTCCATACTCATTTGCATAAACAAAATTTTTCCATGATGATGGAAAATAATGGCCTTTCTATTAGAGCTACCGAAATTGTTCCAAAATTCGCAAAAATTCGCAAACTATAGCTAATATTAAAAAAAATTTAGAATATTTGGAAACAGCGACATAAATGCACGCCCGCAATATCAATGCTGTTCTTTATATCTTTTGCCTATAGGCCAGTGCAATTATCAAGAGAACAATAAAAATTTTATTGAAAGAAGATAACTTTGAGATTAACATTGAGACATTTTTAATCAGAACAAGTAAGAGCAGCGCTGTATTCGGCTATGCCCAAGGCTTCATACCTTTCATGAACATCTCAAAATTTTACTTTAACAGAATTCTGCATTTGGAAAAATTTATATATTCACAGCAGGCATAGTATCTCCTCTACATATATAAAAAATCATATCTAAACAATCAGAGGTATGGAAGATATACCTTATACAGCACCAATCTACGTGATTTTCACTGCTGTGTGATCGGTATGTAAACCGGTAACACAATTTAATGGGGTTAGCTTCGTAAATAAAGGAGATATATCGCAAAGACTGGTATCTGAACAATCAGTGGTATAAGGGGTAAACCTCATACAGCATAGATTTTGACGATTTTCTCAGTAGACTTTGTATTATTATTAATAAAATAGCTTAAGAGATTTATCGGCTTTAGCTGTCCAAATAAACCCCACATCTGAACAATCAGATATGGGGGCAATAAACAGGTTTTAGTGATCCCATCTTTGTTAATTTTACTGTAAACTTTCTGTTGATAATGAGTGAAAGTAGTGCGAAATTTCATGTTTTTAGCTGCGTAAATGTCGGAGTTATAACGAAAGTTCTCATAACTTAACAATCAGTTGTATGGAAGATATATGTTATAGTGACCCGATCTTTGTTATTTTCGCCGTAAGTATTCTGTTAATAATGAGTGAAAACGGTGCGATGTTCCTAGCTGCATAAATGGAGAAGTTATGGCAAAAAATTTAATATGTGAACAATCAGTTGTATGGAGGCTATATGTTATAGTGACCCGATTTTCGCCATTTTCACTGTAAGTATTCTTTTCATAACACTGTGAGACAAATGGTAGGGGTCAGTGATCGGGAAGGGTTCAAACTACCGGGGAAAGTTATATCGGTAAAAAAGAAGTTATACGTGTCCCGGCGACGGACAGACGGACATGGTTAAATCGACACAGCTCGCCTTTCTTATCATTTAAGTATACATTTTAATGGGTCTATCTCTTCTTATTCTTTTACTTACAAACATCGGACCAAAGTTGTAATACCATTTCGTGCTCATGAAAGGTATAAAAATATGCTTTTTTAAAGGCTACATTAAAGTCAAAACGCAACAGAGATTAATATCGACTAAAGTTGATAGTTTAAACAATTAAATCGTTTAAATTAAAACTCGTACGAATATGCAGTATTGTCATTGAATTAAAATCCCACTTGCCGTAGTAAAAGAAAATTTTAATTTTAAAATTACCTCATTTGTAAAGTTTATGTATTCATAATGATTTATAACTTAATTAAATAATTAACTATGACGTATATACGTAGCTAAATTGTAATGTAATTACCGAGAAGTGAATGAAGAAAAAATGGAAGCGCATGCAAAATCCTGCAGACTAATTAAAATTTCAATCGTTTATGTGAAAACATTCACGAAATTCCATTTGGGTGGAGTAAATTTAGTTAGTTCGTGTGCATGCAATAGCTTTTTTGTGTGGGCTGACATGCAAGCACACGAACTTTCAAAATTTGCAATTGAGCCACTCGTGCCTAAATTCTGTGCAAATTCTGCACAAACCACTCTCATTGGCATGCTAGTAGAAACGACCGTCTTAAAATTGCTGTAATTGTTTGCATGCATGTGGTTGTCGGCTTTTATTTACATAGATGCGTGCAGGTAGGAAAATGATCGATTTTCTTGCCGTGTTTAGGATACTCGTGCTCTGTATTAGAGCATTCACAGAAAAAAGCAAATAGCATGTAATAGAGAAATACTCTGCAGTGAAACCCCAAACTAGTAAGGAAAAATACTAAGTAGTTTGCAACTAGAATTTCCTGACTGAAACCGAACTAGTTCAAAAATGTCCAGACTTGTACCAAGCACAAGACGATTTATTCATGCCCGGTTTTATTTGACTTCGATAGTCTAATACAATAAAGTACACAAAATATTATTACATTTATTTGGTTATATTGTAAGCCATGTAAGCGAGAACATATTCAATTATACCAGACCACATTAGGTCAAATGATTACTTTTTCTGTGCGAAATTAATAGCAGCTAAAATATTGCATTATTTTAATGTAAAAATATGGAAAACGTTAAAACAAGTGTAAAGGCAGTAAATAAAATGTTAAACAGACTTGGCTTTCGTAAAACAGAACTTACTGCTTTTTTGTATGTTCAAATGATGAGTATTTGTTTTAGGTATTACTACATTGTCCAATTAGCTTGGTTTTGACACAAGTTATTTTCTTATCATACACAACCCGCTCCTCTTTAAAATGAGCTATATAATAAAATAAGTATGGTCACGTGTACATAAATGGTTTCTTCTGGCGATTAGTTATGGCATTATCGAAATTCCTAAATTAAAAAAAGAAAAATATTTACTACATGTCTCGCAGATATGTCTTGAGGAGAGATTCCTAAAGCAGTTTGTCTTCATAAATCACTTCATTTTCACTTGAGGTTTCAGTATTTCCAAATTCTCCACCGATATTATCTATTTATATTCAGAATACAAATGCTGCTTTGTGACACATTTACCGAAAATCGCTGGTAACTTCCTGAAAAGAATACGAATGTTTATATAACTAATTTGTTAAAAGAATGTTCAAAGCTCTATTCACTTTGAGTAAAAAATTTGGAAATTTCAGTCCGTGAGTTCTCTCAAGGATTTGCCTTTTTGCGAAGGCGCTAGTGTATTTGTAACATAGCTACGCTACAGGAGAAGAAATGTAATGCAAATTGAGGCTGCTATTTTTTTTTGGTATCACATACTTCCATTTTCACTATTTATCACCATTAAAATGGATTATTTATCACCAAAAAATGTTGGAGATATTTTTGGAGATAGCTAAAAATTCGGAAAAAGGTTGGCTATCCTATTTTAGCACTTTAGCGATAGCGAAAGTTAGAATCCGGCTGATGGTCGACACAGTTGGCTTTTTGATTTCGAAAAGAACCTCATCAGCAAGAAACGCAATGTTTTCAGATATAAATATTTTAGCATCCTTTCCAAATTGTTTCCCATAATTTTCATATTTATTTGATAAATAATTGCAAAAAATACGCGTTTTTTTCTTCTAAGAGTTTCATGGAACTTTCGCAAATATCAGCAGCACCAAATTTATTTTCAACATGGTTGACAACCGAAAAAGGCTTTTCTGTTTTCGAACATCCAATCAGCCAAACTTCAAACAACTTGCCTTTTGTGATAACATGATAGCCCACAAAAAACCTTTTTTCATGAAAACGGCTAAAAACGGCAAATTAAGTAAAATAAATTGAACTCATTACATCTTAATTTATCCATTTCCGATTCCATTTTGTTTGCCGAAAGTTAACAAAATTGTAAAAGCTTACATAAAATCATAAATTGAAATAAATCAGAAAAATTTTTGAGGTTATGCAAATAAGTCAGTTTTTTGCAAACAAATGATAAAGAGTCACTTTTTTAAATTGGGACATAGGTTCTCACTTAGATATAGTTTTTTTCCCCATTTAAAATTTTCCTTTAGTTATTCGAACTTTACAAAAACAATGCACTTGAAATTTACAAAATAAACCGGTTGCGCAAACAACGTATCAATAACGTTTTGAAAGTGTAACTTTGGTTTATTGCTGTATAACGGTGTTTTTTATTTTACAAAAACTAAGTGAAGTTTCTGTTATTTTGGAGTATTCTCTACAGAATGGCAACAAAAAATAATGTAAAACTGCCTTTACGAAATTGGACTTTCGCACAGCCAAATGTATCATTTGACCTAATGTGCAGACCTGTTAAATAATGATTATCAATTAAAGGATGTTTCTTTGGATAACCGTTTAATGATTAAATACTAATACGAGCACCTTTTTAATGACTATTATTTAATTAAAAATTGTTAATTAATTCATTAATTTTAATTTTATGATTATTTTGTTAATTTTGATCTTTTTCAATTATTTTTGACTTTTTTAAATTACACGATTAATATAGTTATTTCATTAATTTCAATTATCAATCAACCAGCCAAACTATAGACAAAAATTTAGAATGTTTATTAACTGATGAATTATTTATTTATTTTATTCTTACCAAAATCCCAAATTTCAAGGTATATAATTACTTTTATAAAATTTTAAAAAGAAAGGACTGAAATGTGCAAAGTCAATGAATTTAATTTCATTTAATGAAAACTTTTATTTTAATTTAAGTTCACTCGAAAATTGAACGAAAGTATTTTTTTTATTTTTACTAAAATTTTTTATTTTGAATATTTAATATTATTAAAAAAGATAAAAAAATATAGTATTAATTGTACCTGAAAGCTATTACTTTTAATAGCATTTAATGAAAAATGCATTTTAATTTATATTCGAAATATTTATGTATTAATTTTTCTTTTTAATTAATTCTCAAAAAATTTAACACTAATTACTGGCAAAACTAAGACTGCTAAATAAAAATGTGTAGTATTTTAAAGTGTACTTAATCAAATGTTTTTATTGTATATTCATGAATTAATTTTATATTTTGAGTCTCAAAGTAGTGGTTTCGGTCCAGTATTTTTCTGTCTATTTTGAACTAGTATGAGACTGGTATATTTCTGACCAAAATCTGACAATTGCCATCTCGTAGGACATCACCATGTTAAAAATACCAGTTGATTGCGTGGAAAAAGATAGTTGGTTGACTAGTTGGGCGTGCAGTTCATACTAGTTTGGAGGTAGTTTACAACTAGTAGATTTGACTACGGGCTACCTACACGTTTTTTGTGCAACAGTAGCCATCATATACGAAAGTCTTTATATACATATTTGCATACCTTTGCGTGCATATAGATGTTAAATATACTTAAATAGCTGTGCCATTCAGTTAAGATGGGATAGGCCATTTTCCCTTTAAAGCAACACCTCATTGGATTCCCAACCAATATCTTAAAGTTTAACTAGCCACGGGTGTAGTTCAATATGCCCTTTTAACATAAGTTTAATAAATATAGAAAAATTTTCAAGGGAAATTGATTATTTTTTAATTCAAAGTCAAACCTTTTAAAGTCACTTAAACTATTTTAATTGAACGGCTCAGATATGTATGTACATATGTACATATGTATGAGTATGCATATGTATATATATGCATTTTTGTGTGAGAAATCAAAGAATGTTTGCCAATGGCATTGCGTGCGGTAGCCATATTCTTGGCTATAAATCTTGATTTGCTTGCAAAGAGCACGCAAATTTTTTGTTGCCAAATTTGTTGTATTAAACTAGCTATACGAATATCTAGAACGGCAAATTGTGGCAAAAACCAGAATAGCAACCATTTCTATGTTAGTAAACGCAGCCAAAAGCCTTCAAGCTTTGCGTTCATGCATACATACGAATGCGTATACTTATATATGTACATTCATACATACCCCTGCAAAAAATGGGACTAATCCGGGATGACTCCGGGAGCAATCGCAAAGGAGCATGCGACTAATAGCACTTTTGATCTCTTTATATGGAATGAGCTGTTCGCTTTTGTTCGAGCATGTCCTATGAACAGGGCCGCGGAAGGTTTTTGGGGGCCCGGAAAGGCAAAGCAGTATTGACAGTACTCGAACTAGGATTTAATAGATACATACATAGGTTTACATCTTTAGCGCAAGCCCTCAGAGATGGGAAATTCTCAAGGAAAAAACTAACTGCTCTTTGCACAGCATGTCACAAACACGATGGTCTGCTCGTGTGGATAGTGTGAAACCTTTCGCAACTCACATTCCCCAAATATTGAAAGCTATTGACGAAATCAATCTTTTGAATCTGAGTTCAGAAACAGTTACGGATTTGAAAGGTATTGAAGCATATATGGGGAAATTTTAGTGTATCCTCTTAGCCTCCATTTGGCTCAAAGTGTTGACCGTAATCAACCATCGAAATATGGTACTTCAAGCCACAAATGGACGTGGAAACAGAAAATATACGTAGCCTGATTGATGAGTTGAAGAAGTTCAGGGATCAATGGTCGATCATACTTCAAGAATGTAAGGTTCTGGCAGGGAGTATAGGAGTTGTGGATACCTTCGCAGAGAAAAGAAGGAAGATAAGAAAGCGCCAGTTCGATGAATTACCTGGCGAACCACCTGAGTGTGATTCCGAAACTCAATTCAAACAGCAAGTTTTTTACGTTGTTTTGGACTGCTTGATTGGTAACATGACAAGACGTTTTGAAGCCGTAAATGACATTGCGATTAAATTTAGTTTTTTGTGGAAGTATCAGGATCTGTCGGAAGAAGAGCTCAGAGAAAAGGCAACGGCATTCTGCACGATTTATGGCATCGATATTTCTACGGATCTAATAGATGAAATCATTCTCCTCAAAGCCATCCACTTAGCAAATTTGGGATGTGATTCGCTGCCACCATTTCAACTTCTGAACAAACTTCATGACTTGAAGATGGAAGTATTATTTCCTAACATCTGCATAGCATTAAGAATATTTTGCACACTTCCAGTGGCTGAAGGGGAGCGTTCTTTCAGTCTATTGTCTCGCGTGAAAAATTTTTTGCGTTCTACTATGAGCTAAAATCGCTTGACAAGCCTTGGAACATTGGCATTGGAGTCCAGCCTTGCTCGCAGCATTAGTTTTGACTCAGTAATTTCCATATTCGCAGACCAAAAAGCACGGAAGGTTTTCCTTGGATGATTCAAGCTCTTAAAATGTATTTAAAAAGGTTAATGTAAGCAAATCAAACAATGAGATCTAACATTTGATTTACATATCGACGTGCCATACGAAAACTAACACCAAAAATTTTGTGTCTGAAGAAAACTAACACTTTTATTTTGTGTCTGACGAAAACTAACACTTTCAATCTGTGTCTGACGTAAACCAATACTTTTATTTTGTATCTGACGAAAAGTAACACTTTAATTTTTTCTCTGAAGAAAATGTACTAGCTAAAAGTGTTAGTTTTCGTCAGACACAAAATAAAAGTGTTAGTTTTCGTCAGACACAAATTGAAAGTGTTATTTTTCGTCAGACACAAAATAAAAGTGTTAGTTTTCTTACAGAATTTTAAAAGTGTTAGTTTTCGTAAAAAATTTAAAAAGTGTTAGTTTTCGTATGGCACGTCGATATGTATGTAAGTGCTCTAGTAAATCTTATTTTATATGAAATAAAACTGACAATGTGAATTGAAAAATTTTTGTATGTTATTTTTTTACTAGATTGAGTTTATTTTTTAGGGGGGCCCGCAAACGCGAACTGTCCCAGGGGCCCGGCTCGGCTCTCTGCGGGCCTGCCTATGAAGAGACTAATTGTTCACCTTTATACCCGAACGGGTATAAAAAGCGACTAGTCACATTTAAAAAATAAAAATAAAAATTTGCGCCAGCCGAGATTCGAACTGGGGTGCTCAGTTTTGTTAGGCGAATACTCTCTCTGCGTGCCAACGCCGCACATGAAATTGCATTGACTAAGTGCGTACATATCATTAAATCGTTAATAGTACCCGTTAGAGATGAGTTGGGGACTAATTGATCTCCAATTATACCCATAAGGGATGAGTCGAGACTAATTGATCTCCATTAGTACCCGTATGAGACTAGTTGCGACTAATTAATGCCCAATTGTACCCGATTGATAGTAATCTCGGAATCCTCTCTTTAGAGATTAGTCGCGCAATTTTTTGCAGGGACGGTAGGGAGTATTACGCTGAGGCATGCAACTGGTTCCGAAAGGTCACACCAGTATGGCGCGGCTAAAGTTTTAGGCTTCCGACTGCTCGATTTAAACTTTTCAAAAATTGAAATGCCAATTCCGGTTTGCAAGCCACAATTGTGAAATTTGCAAGGTATATTGGAGTTACATATAACTATCAAACTGAATGTTAGAGGCAAACTTGATTGCTGGCTAAGAATATATCGCAATGCAAATTCCGTTTCTCTGTGTTCGGGCGATGATTTAGCGTTCCGAATTGTGCACAATATTTGCTGGTTAAATGTTGCCATAAATGTGTGGCTAGATGCCTTCAATTAAATTTGAATGAGTCACATTTGTTGCTGACACATACAGGTGGCGAAATGAAAACAAAAGGAATTACTCAGACGTGGTTGGAAAAATATGTACCATTCACGAAATAATTAGTTGTTAAACCTTTGCCCGAAGGCAACAACTCGTAAACTATGCGTTTAATATGCAGAATTCAAACAAAAGATGCCATTTTGAACAATTGGGAAATTAAAAAAAAAGAAAGTTTGTGGTTCAATATGGGCACAGAATAGCACTGCTAATTCTGCAATCAGTTAGCCACAATTTCCATATCGATATCGTAAATTAGGAATTTTTTTTTTAATTTTCTATGTTCTTTGTTTTTTTGTTATTTTTATGGCCTTATAACAAATAGGCGTAGGCAACGTGCTGAGTCAGTGGGATCGTCGGTTCGAATCCTACTGAAAGAAGTCTGATGATTTCCGAAATTGCTATCACTTCTACCATCTTTCTCAAAAATAAAAATTATTGTTGATTGTCCACAACAGTTTTTCATTTAAAAGCGGCCTCGAGCTCAATAAAAACGGTTGAATATTTTCTATGTTCTAAAAATGTTTAATCGATTTCTGTAGTAAAATTTGGAATTTACTCTTCAATAACCTTTACTAGGCTAAAGATGAAAGACATTGCATCGTTAAGCCTTGCGAAAAATATATGTTATTTGCATAACATAATGCATGCAAGTAAATCAATATGTATTTTCCATGCCATCTGTAAACTTTTAAATAAATTAAAAATTTAGTGTTCAATTCTCCGATTCCCACGCATTGGCATTTCATCAATCCACTGGTTTCGAAATCGGCTTTTAATCCTGGTTAAACACGAAACTCCTCCCCGCTTGGACATAAATGAGCAGAGGGATTCCATCCACCGCTTTTTGCAGAAAAATGCGTCGCATTCTGTCAATGGCGGCCCTCGCGACAATTGGGCGATACCAGGAATAGACGAGGGAAGAAAAAAGGTGCAGCAAGGTATGAGAGCGAAGAGCTTGATTGCAGGATTATGGAAAATTCTATCAGCAAATAAGGCAGTAATAAAATGGCTTTCAAACTACGCTTACCTAGGTCCTGCAAAGGTGAAGATGGTAACAGACGTTCGAAATATAGAGACGGAGCTCATGTCCTTCCACTCGACCAAGACGAGATGAGAATAGCCACAATGAGGCTCAGGAACACAAAATGCACTAGAAGAAGATCTGGTAGGGGGCATGTACCGGCTTATAAGCAAAATTGTGCCCGTGGATGTAACTTTTTGAAATAATTTTTATATCAAAGAAAGACTTTTTACAAGTACGTTTCTATTTCTTCATTAGTTTACGTGTAACAGTTTAAAATTGTAGTTATTTAAGAAACTTCTATAAAGTTAACTAGAAAATAAATATTCCGTAAGTGATAAAAAAGTACCTCATTTGATTTTTATAAAAACGTTCTTTGAATCGTTTAGAAGGCCTTCACAGAAATTTAGCTGTCCCTTTGAAGCACTTTAGGAGAACTTGTATTTTGCTTACTGCCACCAAATGATCTATTAGCATCAGCTGATTGAAAAATAAAAAAATTATTTGGAAATATGTGTCTTAAAATTCGCGTTGATATCCATATAAAAAAAAACAACTCCCAGAATATTCTTTTTGGTAGAAAGAAGGTATAAAAAATCAACTCGAATTTGAAGACAGTTAAAATTTGATTAATGATGCACATTTCCACTCATAGGACCTGGGTTCTTAACTTTGGGTCGTAAATCGGTTTTCCAGGTCAGGTAACTTTACCCAAAATATTTTAATTTGTATGAAAAAATTCAAATTTTAACAAGGAAAAAATTTTAAATATAGCAAATTATTTTTAGTTTTCTTATATTCTTCTGTTACCAAAAAATCAAGCCACTAACGATGAAAATCGGTAGATCAATAAACAACATTTGGATGGTCAAATGAAAATGTCTGTAAATTTGTTGTATGAAATAGAAGCAAGATATAATGTTACTCATACGCCATATCGTACCTGAAACATACTCGTACATGGCGTATGAGTAACATTTTCCATATTAAAATTCTAATTATTATTTTTTCATTCTCAATATAAACTTAAAATGAAAATGTTTTGGTAAAATTTACTGATCTACAAAAATGGTGTACAGATCCGCAAATCTACAACTCAAAATTAAGTTCACGTAACTTGGCGTTTTTTGTGTTATTTTAGCGCGCATACAGTGTTATCAGTAGTTAACTAGAACAAAATATGTATTCATTTGTTGATGTGTTTATACCTGTTTTCTAACCGATGTGAGAAATAAAAAAGCGATTTGAAAACAAATTCGAGTCAATACACTTTTGAAAAAATAATATCAGTCGCGGACGTGTGCGGACGTGTTTTTGCTGAGCCCTGTACTTTTGGATTTTCTCGTTAAAATGATAGTGCAATATAATTAAAATTTGTGCTAGAGACAGTGACTCTGTTAGTTTCATCATATTTTCTTATAGAAAACCTAGCTTTTTTATTATGCCGTGTGTTTGCGGCCATAAAGTTGATCGCACCCAAAACAAGGTGCAATGTGGTAAATGTAATGAATTTTATCATTTGAAGTGTGCTGGTGTTTTGCCTGCAGACTTAAATTATTTCGCTAATGCTGACAACGTCTACATTTGCGGAGAGTGTGCAGCTGTTCACCGGGAAGAGAACATGGCTTCGCATAAACCAGCGTTGCCCAATTCGCCCATTCACGCTCACCCAAGTAGTAATGATAATGATGTACACCAAAAAAATACACAAGTGCCTCTGCCTAAGCCCCGCATCGATACATATAATGAAATTGAGCAACACTCAACTTTATCAGCCATTCTTTCCGAACTAAAGGAACTGAGAGCTGAACCGACTTGCGCGGTTGCAGTGATACATGCTCTTCAAGCCGAAAGAAACATATTATTAGAAAAATTAGAGATTTTGTACTCTGAGCTTAGTAATTTGCATAAACGTTACGATGAAGACGTTGTCGCTACTCTTGGCTTGCTTACGTCAAAGAACTGCGCCGCAGTGTTAATAAATTTGCAAAGAACTACAAGCAGACTATACCTGCAGCAGCTCCAAACGCCGCTAAGTCGATCGCTGCCTGCACATCCGCTGCGACTGATTATACTATTCAGCCTCAATTACTCTCTTCATTTTCGCCTCAACCTGACGTCTCTTTGGTTGATGTTAATCGGTCTCACCTATCTCATGCTACCTCTGCTGCCTCTCCAGTTTCTGATTCTCCTGCTCCTACTGATTCTGCAATCAACGCAATACAGCCTATTGTACCTACTAGTACAAACAACAATACTTTGCCCGCTGATATTCGTGTTGAATTGCCAGTTATCACNTTTCTGCAATCAACGCAATACAGCGTATTGTACCTACTAGTACAAACAACAATACTTTGCCCGCTGATATTCGTGTTGAATTGCCAGTTATCACCAAGGCGCATCCATACAAGGTGATGGTGATTGCATATAAGTAAAAGTCCCGTGTATTTTGTTATTGCTTTTTGGTACAGGAGGATGTCAAAACGAAAGGGAATATGAGATAATTTTCGTCATTTCGTTTTGTTTACATCCTAAAGTGGCGCCTCTTCGTCTTGGATGACATTCTCCTGTACTAGTGTAGAGACAAAAATATCCAATCTGCTGATCAATCAACACCACCTTGTATTGATGCGCCTTGGTTATCACTACAACGCCCGCTGCTACTAATCAGACTATTTCTACGCTACCNGGCGCCTCTTCGTCTTGGATGACATTCTCCTGTACTAGTGTAGAGACAAAAATATCCAATCTGCTGATCAATCAACACCACCTTGTATTGATGCGCCTTGGTTATCACTACAACGCCCGCTGCTACTAATCAGACTATTTCTACGCTACCGGGCTCTTCTTCGTCTGCTCAGTCTAATGCTACTCTTACAATTAATCAACTTCCCGCTGCCATTGAACAAACTTCTCCGGATGTAACTGCTTGGAATCTTGTGCGAAATAAAAAACTATCTAAATCTAAAGATGTAGTTGTTGGGCGGAATGTGTCCACTGAGCTGGATGTTGCTGTCAAAAAGTGGCTACATATTTCGTCTTTTAAACCTTCCGTTACCGCTGACGATGTTATCTCCTATGTTGCCAAACATTTTGGTATAGAATATAAATATATCTCTTGCTTCATATTGGTAAAAAAATTTGCAAATTTGTGGCCATTAGGTATAAATGTTCGGCCCTTTCGTTTTTTCCAGAAAGAGTAGCATGTGCAGTAAAGGTTTCTTAAATACTATGAGATTTAGTTCTAAAGAAAGTAAAAATTCGTTGAGTATTTATTACCAAAACATCTCGGGAATGCGTACAAAAACCAAAGATGTATTCCTAAACACTTCTCGCTGTGAATATGATGTTTTTGTTATTGCTGAAACGTGGTTAAATAATAACTTTTCGGATGAGGAATTCTTAGATACCAATCTTTTCCTTATATATCGAAAAGATAGAGATTCAACTAAAACAAATTGCTTAAGAGGTGGAGGGGTTTTAATCGCAGTTAATCGTAACTGTCGCTCATCTATTGTTCCCCTTGAAAATAATGACTCTATTCTTGATCAGCTCTGCGTATGTATCTATGGAAACCTTGGTAATTTATTTGTTTGTGTTTCTTATATCCCACCAGCTAGCTCGGAGTCTTTATACGCTGCCCATGTAAGTAACATTTTACACCTATATCAAAATAATGTGAACTGTTACTTTTGTATATTAGGTGACTTTAATCTTAATAAAACTAAATGGTCAAATTTTCAAAATAATGGCATTTTAACCCCAACAAATATCAATAGTGGCCACGAAATTAACTTTATAGACAGTCTTCTTTTCATTAATCTCATTAATCTCATTCAAATTAATTCATTTTTTAATAAGCTTAATAACATCCTAGATCTCATTTTTGTTGATGAGAATTTAATCTTCCAATTGGATGAATGTACCTTTCCTATCTGCAAGTCTTATATGCATCATGTCCCATTGTCCCTTACGCTAGAGTTTCTTAGCTTTATCTCTGCCTCAAACCACAATGAGATAAAACGTTTTAATTTTCGTGATGCTGACTTTGATTCTTTAAATTCAAAAATAAATATTTTAATTTATATAAGTCCAGCAAAAATGATTCTCATAAGGAGAAATATATTCATTACATGAAAGATTTCAATGTCCTCGATAAGTTCTTATACAAACAATATATTTCTCGATTTGAAGATGAGCTAAAAGTAAATCCCAAAGCGTTTTGGAAATACATTCGATCTAAGAAAGGGTGCTCCAATATCCCTTCTTGCATGTCATATTGTGGTAGGAAATCAGAAAACGTCTTAGACTCCGTAAATCTTTTTGCGGACTTCTTCAAATCTAATTATGTCAGTGATGCTGACCTATCCGGATGTAATGTGGACGACATTCCGCAATCTGTAGATTTTGGCTCTTTGTCTGTCACAAAGCAAGATGTTATAAACGGCATCTCTGCTCTGCAATTGTCCTTAAAAAGTGACTTAGATGGGCTCTCTTCATACGTGCTCAAGAAATGCGGTGCGTCATTTTGCGTACCACTAAAATATATTTTTAATCTTTCGCTGGCCTCGGGTGTTTTTATTAATCGTTGGAAAATTGCCTCGATCTCCCCAATCTTTAAATCTGGTAACAAAAATGATGTTGCAAACTACAGACCTATATCTAAACTTTCGACTTGCTCGAAACTTTTTGAGAAAGTGGTCAAAGAAAAACTATTCTTTGCCATCAAAGGTTCCATTAATCCGTGCCAGCATGGTTTTGTGAGCGGTCGCTCGACTGCCACAAACCTAGTCTGTTTTTCTAATTTTTGCATAACTTCGTTCAAGATGGGACGTCAAGTAGACGTTGTCTACACCGATTTCTCAAAGGCTTTCGAAACAGTCACTCACAGCATTTTATTGCGCAAACTTGAGTGTTTGGGTATACACTCTACATTTCTGTGCTGGGTTAGATCATACCTTTCCAATAGATTTTCTTTTGTTGAGATCGAGAATACGAGATCATACGCCTTTGATGCCACTTCTGGGGTACCCCAAGGTAGCATCCTAGGCCCAATACTTTTTCTTTTATTTATTAATGACGTTGGAGCCTGCTTTAAGCATTCCAAGTTTTTGCTATACGCTGATGACCTAAAAATCTGCAGAAGTGTCACTTCTATGTCAGATGTTTTGCTACTACAAAATGATCTTAACAACTTAACTACTTGGATCATCAGAAATAACTTACCGCTTAATATCAAAAAATGTCTCCATATGACTCTTTCAAAGAGCATAAATACGCATAAGTCGGCTTATTATCTGTTTGATAAAAGACTTTCTTCAGTTAAGAAATTTTCAGACCTAGGAGTGATGTTTGATTCGGGATTTACCTTCATTAACCACATTAGCTATAACGTTCCTAAAGCCTACTCTAATCTTGCTTTTTTGCGGCGCTATGGTAGAGATTTCAAAGATCCCTACACCCGAAAAATTCTG
>NW_016157107.1:113121-140013 GCF_001687245.7 Rhagoletis zephyria
TATAACTCGCTGGTTCGTTCGAAGCTTGAATACGCCTCTTTAATCTGGAGTCCAATTTACTCAACTCATTCCTCTAGACTAGAAAGAGTCTGAAATCACTTGATTCTAGGCGATCTATTCAAGCTCTGCTTTTCATATACGATTTTATTAATGGCTTAGTAGACTGTCCAGAGCTTCTTCAGCAAATAAATTTCAATGTTCCATATAGAAATTTACGCACTCATTACCCGTTTAATATTAAAGTTAATAAAGCTAATTATTACAATTATGACCCCATTTCCAGAGCTCTCATTGAACTTAATAGAATTTCCAAGAGCCTTGATCTGGACTTTGCCTTCCCGAGATCTCGTTTTGGTTCATTACTAGAATCAATGTATTCCTAATTATATACTTTAAATATCGAATTTACACTTAAGTCGAAAGCTTGTACATCTAGTCTGTAAGATTTGTAAATCATAGACTTAATAAATGAAATGAAATGAAATGAAATTTCTGAGCGTGTTGAAAGTTGGTTTATGCCTCCGTTTTGAATCACAGCGAACTAGGTCAAAGCGCTTTATGTGTCGGTATAAGCAATGTATGTATTATGTGAGTATATGTAAATTTAAAGCTGTTTTTGATTTTTTGAATTAAATATGATACACGGTAGAGAAATCACCCTAGAGTTTGACTTACCTTGTTCATACCTACGCAAGAACCGCATTAACAAAAAACCGATTTTACTGAACACATATTACTTTCAAGAATCTATACTTGTGTCTTTATAGCGCACTCGCTGAAACCGTATTCAAAAGTAAACAAAATTTGCTGTTTTTATTAGATATTTCTTTAATAAATAATTTGCACGCTTCACCGAAATGGAAGCGAACAATAATTCAAATTTATTGTAATAATAATTAAAATTTAAAACGCGCTGTATAAAGGAAATCAGCCTATTTTCATTTCGCGTGAAATGAGTGATGTGTTTATACCTGTTTTCTAACCGATGTGAGAAATAAAAAACCGATTTTAAAACAAATTCGAGTCAATACACTTTTCAATTTCAACGCGTTTTGAAATTCAGTTTATCCATCCATTTTGAATCACAGCGACCTGGGTAAAAACGCTTTATGCGTCGGTATAACAAGGCGCTTGCCGTTTTGAAATCGGCATTTGTTTACTTTCTTGTGTTGGAAAAAAAATTATAATTGAAAACGAATTATTTCGTGCCAAAATTCGCACAAAATGTATTGAACCATAAGCGTTCATGCAATATTTCTCTGCCGATTTGTCTGCTTTTTAAAATATATACTGGCTATGTAAGTAGAATCATGTTTGCATAAAATGGTCTTCCTAGGTGGTGCCAAGGTCGAGATATTTCGAAAACCCGTATTTATNGAAAATAGCCATCCACAATTCGCAGTTTTGAGATTTTGTAAGAAAAGAAAAAATCAACTTCCATTTTTTGTCACGTAACGACACTCTCTTTAAATGCTTATATTTCAGGACCAAGCAGTTCGATTGATTTCATTTTTCGGTTAAATATAGAGCTTATTATATGCTATACAATGGCCCAAAAAAGTTAAAGAAAACAAATGGTATTCCTTTTTTGTATCACATTAAAATCGTACGACTGTCACGTGCGCCACCATGGGAATGCCCATATGTAGAATGTGTTTATTAACTGTTGACTGGCGCGTAATGTACGGAGTGCCTAAGTTTACACGGTAGAGCAACTCTAGGAAATATTCACTCTAGCTAGAGTCAAAATAGAGAAATCTCAACTTTTCTCTATCATGTATTCTTCAAACTGTATACGCGGTAGAAAATTGTTACCCTCCCCTGGAGTTAGTTTTCTATATCGAATTGTTGTAAACGCTTGTTGTATGCACGATTGAGAGAAACAGATATTACGCCCATCGCGATACCTCTAATCCGCTGTTTGTGAATTTGACAGAATCAGCTGTGTGTGTGGCCTCATTTTGGTGCAATTATTGATTGTTAGCATACGAGGAAAACCAAATAACAATTTTACTAATTGTGTGTCAATATGACGGCGTAGTTTTAAACAATTACACTGGTCTACAAATTTCAACTTTTTTTCTGCGAATAAGACGGGACCTGGTGTTTCTGAACGGATTTTTCGTGCTGAACACGAATCCGGGGTCAAAAATGTCCCATCACGTCACGTTTTCGAGAAAAAAGGGGTTGAAACCCCTAAAAACAGCGTTTTTGGCCATTTTCGAAAAATTATAGAGCTGAACCCTGACGTGGTACAAATTTTGCATATATCAGAAATTAAAGGCTAAACCGTGCCCTTTCGAATGAGCCCTATGCCGAATTGATCGCGTGCACCCTTAAAGCAGGGGGTGTATTTGTGTTTAGGGGTGCAGGAAAAATTGATCACAGAAAGAATTTAATCTTAAACGATCATAGAAAATTAATAATGCCAAGGTTTTAACTATATTAAAAGTCGCTGATTACGAATCTGCAGTTAGATTTTAAAAATTTAAGAAATTTCGTGTTCAGCACGAAAAATCCGTTCGGAAACACCAGGTCCCGTCTTATTCGCAAAACCCTTGTAGACCAGTGTTATTGAAACATTGAAAGGCAAAATGAAGTAAGCAGTGGCAAATTGTAAAAGTGAAAACAAAAGGAAAGCCTGCGAAATACAAGTTTTTTTGTTTCCTTGGGACGCAAAACTTGCGAATCTTGAGTGCTGTTACGTACCTAATATAAAACCGTGCGCAGATTAGAATACTTTTCAAAGTTCAACTTAAATTATGTTTTACTTACATAGAATACTTGTCTCCGAAATTTTAATTACGTGGCGTATCTAACGCGCGTTTCCGAAGAAGCCACATTTACGCATTCTCTCGGATATGGTTCGAAAGTCGTCAGCTCAAAGCTGTGGAATCAACATAATTATTGGTTTAATTTGGTTGGCTACCGTCCACAAATAGAAATATGCAGTCTGCATGGCTTTTACAATGTATGGTTTGTGACGAGTCCAAATTAAAATTGCTGCGTACATTCCTGTTGGCCTAGATGAAATTGCAAACATTGTTAAGACATGCATTTTTCAAACACCCGGCATGTGCTCAAAATCGTACTTACCTAAAGGGCTACATGCACAAAATCATTGCTACGTGTTCCTATTTAACTCAGAGACCCAAAATAATTATTATTCGAATATTTGAGCTCAAAAACGTCGCCTTGTTTTAGGAGATTTTTTTCCTTTTTTGTATAATAATAATTAACGAGAAGTACCTTCTTCGCCTCGTGGGCAATTATTTTCAGATGGAAATTATTTACGCCTTTTCATAATAAGTATGTGGCCATTTTATTTTTTTTTTCATCTCGTAGGACGTTTATTTCAAGACGGAAATTATTTACGTCTTTTCATAATAATTATCTCTTTTATTTTTATCGTCTCTCGTGACGTTTATTTTAAGACGGACATGATTTACGTATTTTCATAATAACTATATGTGACTTTTATTTTTCTTGTCCCTCGTGACGTTTATTTCAAGACGATAACGATTTACGCGCACGATTTCTCTTAATAGAATTGGTACATGTACTACCGATTTTACGAAATTAAACGCAAATATCTCCGATCTCGATTATTGGAATTTGATTCGCTAACATCTGGCAACCCTTTTCAATAAACTAAAACTACGTAAAAGTAAAGCCCTTTACTTTGACACCACATTTTTGAAAATCGAACGAACGATACAGATTTGATGACATGAATAATCGTGGCGTTAAATGTTTAACGCGCCAGATCTCCGAACTCAGTTAAGAAGTTTCATTTCTACAAAAGTCCCATATACATATATAATTATTAAGAGAAGACGTAAATCGTTTCCGTCTTGAAATAAACGTCGCGAGAGATGCAAAAAAATAAAAATCCCATATAATTATTATGAGAAGACGCAAATCATATTCGTATTGAAATAATCGTCCGGAGAGACGAAAAAAATAATAAAAATCCCATAAATTATTATGAGAAGACGAAAATAATTTACATCTTAAAATAATCGTCCCGCGAGACGAAAACAACTTTTCCATTGTTGATTAATAATTATAGAGCAATATTTAATTTTATTTCTTTTAATCGTTATGGTCTCTGATTTAACTAAACTTTGTATATTTATTAATTTCTGTAAAATTGGACCATTTAATATCAATATTAACACATTTTCCGCATTGCTTACATTTTTTCTTTCGAGTTTTGGCATTTCTCTCTCGCAATTGCACCATAATGACGTCACGTAAAAATTACGTGTAGAATGTACATATATCAATAAAAGGTGATGTCATCCACGGACCGCTAACCCTTTGTCGATTTGACAGCAACCACCTATTCGCTGACGTCATAAAATACTTTTTCGCACTAGGGATTAAAATTAAATTTTCATATAGTACTTGCTGAAAAAACTATACCTAAAAGTAGATAAAAATAAATATGTATTTTTATGTGTAAAAATGTTTGATAGTGTGGACAAAACCTCTCCCGTGGTGGTAATGCACCGACGTACATTGTTGCCACTTTTTTACTAGTATTAAAAGTAACGGGATTTATATTACATAAGGTACGAAACTTTCGTTTCTTTTCAAAACTGAACCAAATTTTTGGAAATATTTCTTATTCTCCATCTGAAATAAATTATCTTGAATCTCTTCAGTAACACCATTGCCTTTCCTTTGGTTTCGACTTTTTTATCAAAGCTGAAATACAATTAAAGTTAGAGTAAGTAAAAACCAAACCTTTTTTATGTTATTGTTTGTAAACATTCGTTTAGTTTGACGAATAACATCGGAATCTTCTTCGATGGAAATCGGAAAATAGTCGAGAATCTAAGGATAATCGTTAACAGTAGCAATCTTTTTAAAGTTTTAAGCGTTGTACGCAGATCTTACGAACTGTCAAAACTCCATATAAAACCAAGCTTAAGAAATGCTCAAGAAAAAATTGATTAATCCAAATTTGCTTAAGTATTTAGTACTTAGTTCTTAAAACATTTTCTAAGCTTTCGACTACCGGTTTTTAAAGTTTTCTTTGTGAACAAAGACCACAAGGCAATCGATGTTTTCCTCAGAAATTTATAACCGTTCTATTATTTCGCGAGGAAAGAGTGAGACAGCAGGCTGTGAAATATGAGATGTAAAAATTTCACGATATAATGGAAATTTTTTTATTTACCGTTTCCGTACTTACCTTTATACATTAAAATAAGCAAAATATGCATGTCCGTTAAAATTAAGCTTGCAAACCCTAATAAGTAAAATAAGCAATTCCAAGGGAAAGCTAAAGTTTTCGGCCCTGATGATGAGCGATATATCACTACCGGTGATTTTATAACTTTTATTGAACTTTTATTTTCTACAAGAATGATATTTCGCAGTGAATGAAAATTACATCTGACAATAGCTAGTCAACAGAAGTTGCGAAAGGCGATTTTTCTCTTTCATGGTAGAAATAGCGATTTTACAATTCTTGATTAGTCATTGTGAATATACCCGTATATATATTGCTTTTTTCAATACCATTAAACGGTTGTTTTGAATGGAGATTTTCAAGTACGCAGCTTTATTTGCTTGATCTCGCTATTTGCGTTTAATTATTCCCGAGCGCACTTGTACACAAGGGTATTATAACTTTGTTCACATAGCGGTTGTTTGTAACAGGCAAAACGAATCGAGATATATATAGACAAATGTATACATAAATGATCAGGATGAAAAGAGAAGTTGATTAAGCGGTGACTGTATGTCCGTCCGTCCGTCTGTCCGTCTGTGCATACGATAACTCGAGTACAAATTGAGATATCCTAACGAAACTTGGTACATGCACTTCTTTCGGGCGTAGGACGAATGGTATTGAAAATGGGCAAAATCGGACAATAACCACGCCTACCTCCGACATAACGGTAATTTTCAGAAATACGAAAATTGCGATATTTTAGTAACTACTAAAGATAATTCACTCAAAATTGATATTTACAATAATTTTTAGAAGAAAAATAAGATTATAAATTTTTGGAAATGGGCCCACTTATGGTTACATGTGTATATCTGGGTAACCGCTGCACCAGTTTCTTCCAAACTTGGCACAGTTATTGGCCTTGGTACAGCACACCGAGTGCCCGAAAAGTTTTAAAATCGGACAATAACCACACCCACATCCCATATAACGGTATTTTAGAGAAATAGGAAATCTTCGATAAATTAGTAAATATTAAAGCTAATTCATTCAAATTCTTTACCAGGAAATACGTTTATGATAAAATTTTGGATAATAGGCGTGTCACCGCCCACTTATGATCGAATATATATATCTCGATAACCGTTGTACCAATGTGTTCCAAACTCGGTGTGGTTATTGTGCTCGCCACATAAAAGCAGAATGTTGAAAATTGTTGAAATCGGACTAAAATTACGGCCGTGCTACGTGCATCGGATTTGCAAGATTTCGGGAATACCCCTTATGATTTGTAGTATGCCAGTGGTACACGTAATATAGATCGTAATATTACCATACTGCGATGTGTATCTCTAGCATTACACAGGCCTGCAATGGGTTTGCTATAACTAATAAGAAATTCCGGTAGGTATTAGGTACTATGCTACGAAAAAAATAATGAATAGATGCCATGACGTCAATTTTCCGAAAAAATTACTCTTTTTTCTTCTGGAGTTAACATCGAGTTTCGAGTTTCTTCGAGGACTTATGGTTTACTTAGTCTTTAGCGGAATTTTTACAAATTCTGTTGTTTTTTTAATTAAAAATTTAAATTTACTGTCATTACTAGCGTTAACTTTGAATTTCTATAAGTCTTTTCGATTTGCTAAGTCTTTTTAAGAGTATTTTTAGCTAATACTGTTGGTGTCTTAGGTAAACATTTAATTGTAAGTTACATAATTAATTCGCGGCTTTTCATAAAGTTGCTAAAAATTCTAAACCATGCAAGTCATCAATAAAAATAGATATCGATATGCTAGAAAAATAAATTATTTATATATTTTAGTTTATTTATTTTATTTATTTACTTTATTTAATAAATTAAGTCAAACACACAACCATAAGTTATTTTTACAATGTTTGACCTTAAAACTAGATTACATAGGTAAAACTTAGATTAATTATTATTATAATTAGCAATTAATAATAGTAGTGGTAGAAGTTATGGAGAATGGGACAAAAGTAGCGGTAGTAGTAGGGTTTAAGTAGGAGAATGTAAAAGAGATGGATGATGGTATAAATACATTAAATTGAAAGAAAAGAGTACGTTCAACAATATTCTGCAAAATAAAGAAGCAATTCCTGTCTAAAGCGCAAGGTCCCCTTTATGTTTCTAATTTTTAGGTTTAAAATTTTTAGGTTTTAAAGTGTTCCATAAGCGGACAGAGAACACAAAGTATTGACGTTAGGTCACCAAACAACTATATTTCATTGTGACTAAATTGAGCGAACGGGAAGATTTGGATTAGTTATAGGTAAGCAGTTGGATATAGTGTTACCGACACATACTGCTTGTAAACGACCACTGAGGTATGATTGCACAAGAGTTGATGCCGACGTAGAAAAATTGAACAAGTTTTTAAGTTTTAAGATTAAAAGTTTGTGGTCCACAGAGTCGAATGCTTTGGAATGGTCAAGTAGAGTAAGAAAAGTCACATATTTTTTGTCTGTATTAAGTCTAATATCGTCTGAAACTTTTAAGAGCGCCGTAGTGCAGCTCCTATTGGATCTAAACCCCGACTGCAATAGCTTGACCAAGGAGTTCTTGCTCAGAAAGGCGTTTATCTGGCGATGCATGATACGCTCAACAACTTTGGACAGAAACGGTAATATTGCAATCGGTCGATAGTCACCATTCGCTTTCTTTATTGAAATAATCTTGGCCCTCTTCCAAGAGTTTGGAAAAATTGACGTAGTAATGATAGTATTCAGAGCGTAGGTAAGATATGGTATGATTTTTGGTAATATACATTTGAGAAACTTTGGATGAATACCATCAAGACCAGCCGCATTCGATTTTACACTGAGTATTGACTGAACTACTTCACAATCATCAACATGTTTAAAACAAAAACTAGGCATCACAATTATATTATTAATATTAGAACAGTAACTGTCATAACATATATTACTCAAAGAATCGGGCAAACGTACAAATTGTTCATTTAATAGGCTTACATTAACTGATTCAGAGACGGAGTGGTTTTTGTTGCCAATCCCGATCTCACGGATTCTTTTCCACCTCTGCTTGGAACCAACCGCCACACTGAACTGATGCTCATAATATTGTAATTTTTTTAATTTAATTGCTTTGGTGACATCTCGTCTGCGCGCCTTAAAGGTATTATAATTTTCTAAACATTTAAATCGCTTCCAGTTTCGATATGCGTTGTTGCGTTTGTATATCAAATCTTTAATATAGTTGTTGAACCATGGCCGTTTTTTATCATTAACTGATTTGTATACAACTTGCACAAACTGATCAAAGAGTGAACTAACGTTTGCTTCAAGGAAATTAATTTGATCATTGCTAGATACTAAGTTGTAGATAGATCTCCAGTCAACTTTATCCACCGCTTCTTCAAGATGCTTGTAATCAATATGTATAAAGTCGCGATATGAATAGAAGCTAGTGTCATAGGTCGATTGAAAGTCAAATGTCAAACAAACTAAATCGTGCTTAGAAAAACTTGGAACAGAAAGTTGGTCATAAAGGAGTATTTACCACTCCTAGTAATAATAATAGAATGACGCTTACACAACATGTTAATGCTTGGCTCCAATTTGGGCGTGCGCCTTCATGTTGCACTATTTTCCTTTTTCTTTAATTTTTATTTGAATAAAATCATGCAACTTATCGGGCGTTTGCCACCACATACTTCTAGAGTATAAAAAGTCATAATCCCAATACATAGGTATGTATAATATACATTGTATATACAGAAATCGGCGGCATCAGTCACTAAGCATTAGCCACCTATGCAAAGGCGTCAATTATTTTGGCATTAACGGACATTAACGTCAATGTCAAAACAAGAATTAAAAATGCATACATATGTACTAGGGATGCCAATCCCGGGATCCCGGTGTTTTTGGAGATCCCGACAATTTGCTTGCATTAATCCCGGGATCCTGAAAAATTTTAAATATTGAATTGATAGTAAGAACTTGTTTATGAATTTTGAAGTATGAGTTTGTAAAATGCCGTTGTGACCACAATTAACAAAAAGCTTCAGACTGTACTTTTAAATTGCAGTCTGAGCCTTTTTTGAAGAAGATTTAAATGAATTTATTCATAGGGTCGGTAATGTAAACGGAACAGGGTTTTAAAGAAAATTGAGAAAATTTTGTTCACCAATCTACTCAAAACTTCCTCAAATCGAAAAGCGAAAAGAAGTTCAAATATTTTGTAATAGAAGAGATAGGGGTCATTATCTTCAAATGGCTTATTACTACCTTTGAATGCTCTTACGAAAACATTTTAAGTGCAATAATAACAACACCGGCACAAAAAGAGGTGTGTGTTTTTAACCAGGCCTACCTACCAGCATGTATTTCGGCCCGCTGAATCCGATTTTGAAAAATTCGATATTCGCCATTTCTTTATAGAGTAGAATAAACATCCCAGCCAGCAAAATCATCGTAAACGAGCTCATAACTGGATATTTTCTCGAATAAAACCCGGCTAAAAAGTAGTTTATGATAGCCGTTTACGATTCGTTTCGAGTACCTTTTCGCTTGAAATTGTCGAGCGCCTGCGAACAGTCGTAAACGGATCGAAAAAGCATTCGTATGCGAATATTATATATCATAAAATATTGTGGTTCAAGCAAAATTTCCAACAGAATGAAAATTTTTTCTTGTGCTGACAAATTACTACAAGCCTCTTTCTTTTTCTTTTTTTTGTTTTATCGTTTACCAGCCTTTCTCTAACTTTTCGCCGATCGAGAATCTCTCGTAAAACATAATGTTCGTAAAATGTACGTTTTCTTGCTGGGTGGGATGTTTAGAGATTTTTGTATATTTTTGTTTAATGTTTTTTTTTATTAATCACTACTTTCAAAAGTACCCCTTATTCACATTGTTATTTCTGGTGCATACGTTTCTCAACCACATGGTTATTTAAACACAATTTAAAAAGTATTTTAATTTAATAAATATCGCTAGGTTATAGTGCAAAGTTGATAAGTCCCAATTTAAAAATTGTACAGGAGAGGAAAAAACATCTAGTAGCCATTTTCTTCAAGTATTTCGCAAAACTTTGAATAATTTTGCCTGTTCAAAGCAAAGCAAAACGCCATACGAATCAGAGGGATTCGATCTTTACTAAAAGACTATTAAGCCCGGGCAGACGTTGTCCTGCTACACACCGATACATAGGCAGGTTACATGCATCCTAGATATTATAGGTCTTCAAACCGAAGATTGGTACTCGGTAACTCAGTGTTCGGTAATTTTTTCCCATGTATTTTGTTTGTGTAACACTATTTTACAAACAAAATACATTCGAAAAAATTACTGGACACCGAGTTACCGAATACCGAGCTAGGTGTGAAGACACATATTGTTTCTTACGTTTCATTTGATATCGAAATTTACAAAAGAGTGTTATTATTGATCCCTACGTTTGAAAAAAAAGATCTCTGGTTACGGTTCAAACATCAGCCAGGGAAATGGATAACATGGGATGGTGTCCAAACGGTAAATTGTTTGTTGCTGTTGATGTGCGCATGTTTATATGTATAAATACATACTACATTATTTTGTTGCTATCCTACCTATTTCTCCCCAACATAAACATACATCTGAAGCGTAGCCGCGAATAACATTGGAAAACTCCCGGCTTCGGAAATGGGCAGTTTGTAGTTAGCGTAAACGAACACAGCGACACGGTATTTTTAAGAACGTAGCTAAAAGCATAGAAAAAATGTCGATGAAAAAAATTGGCTTTCTCGTGTTCGAAACTATGCTGTCTTTTAAATGAGAACCAACAATACACACCCACAAAATTTAATTGAAATCGGTTAAGCGGTTTCGTAGATTAGCGTAAACAAACACAGTGACACGGGATTTTTATATATTAAGATTTTGAACTATTTTAGCCTTATCGAATTTTTGGAACTTTTTTTGGACTTGCAAATTTTCCTTTCATTGAATATAAATGAGAAAACATAAAATAAGGACCTTAATCCTTTTCGAAACGATGCATTTTTAATTTATCTAGCCTCCTGTATCAAAATATGATTTTTCACAAAAAGTGATGCTAGCAGTTTTTCACTCTAAGCTGGCGATATGTGAGTTTTACAATCAGTTTATTGTAAATTTTAAATAATTTTATTTTATGGTATTTTTAAATGCTTTCAAATATTGAATTTTTACTCATATTCATAAAAGTTATGACTCAAAGTGAATCCCGGGATATAACCCGAGATCCCGGGATTACTTAAAAAATATCCCGAATTCCCAGAACCACAGTTTTCCTCATATATTGGCATCCCTAATATGTACTACATATGTACATTAGATTGGTCCAAAAACAGAAAAGTCGGAATTGTAATGCCGCCACCCCCTAGTACTGTTTTGTCCCGAAAACAATATACCCCAATTTTTTATTTTAAAATCAAAAAATATTTAGGGAGTACTGAAAGCGATCAAAGTTTTCCATGTACATATTTTATATGGGGAAAACCCAACTTTTTGTAGAAATGGTATAGAATTCTTGAAAATAAATATTTTTGGATAGGAGAACTCTGGTTCTCTTCAGGAGAAAAAATAGGCGTATATTTTTTCGGTATAGAACAATTCTATGGGATGGCTGCATTAAAATTCCTACTTTACTTTTTCCACATGCATTTTTGGACCACCCTAATGTATATACCTGATCTACTATACGCTTTCCAGGTGTTTTATTTATGAAAATTACTCATACGTCATGACATATATAGACGTGAATTAAAATCAAAATATTAATAGGCACAAACAAAAGCAAAATGTTATCTCCATTTCCTATCGATTCAGTTTTTTCCAGACCTGAGGCTATAGTAAATCAGCTAAAAATACTTAAGTTAATCCACTTAGAGTGTTCACAATGCCAATGATTGTTTAACTTTTTTGGCATGCTTCTATGTTTTTTTTCCTTCTTTAAGTAGCATTTCATTATTTTCTAGAATGCTTTGGCTAACTAAATATATGTATGTAACTGGCATTTACTGAGGCCAGAAAAATGTTTGTAAGGTTTGGGTTTATTTGTAGCGGCTTATCTTTCATATGTCATATGTGAAGGCAGCTGCTCACGATTCAACTTACTAACGTAATTGATTTGTGGTGTGTTTATTGTCTTCCAATCAAAAAAGTTACCGAATTTGAGGCAAAAAATGTAATTTATGAAACTGCTGCCTTAAGAATTTGTGGTAACATATCAGAATTTTAAGCTTTATAACGGCGATGGCGTCGATCCTAATTAGTTGTTCGCTAAACTATTACATCACCTGCTTACAAAATTCTGCTTCTAAATTAAAATTTTCTATTACTCATCATTTTATTTTTTTTTAGCGTCTCCACTTTATAGAAAAAAAAACAGCGAATATAACTTAGAATTCAGATGAATTTGTGAGTAACCCGTTATACGTACCGTATTCGGCAAGTACGTGTGAGCATTGTCGGTCTCGAAAAAAGCTAAGTGCGGAAAAAGTTTAAAAAGGTGAACAGAAGTTTGAGAACGGAAACTGAAAAATCAGATATCTGTAATGAAGTGGGGCGTACAGATTGTGGGAGTGGTGATGCATCCACTAGCAGGAAAGCAACCGGCAATGATATCAGTGAGTTTGAGATAAACGGCCTCATCTATCGACTCAAGATAAAATAGAGAAATAGAAATTCTAATGCAAATATTAAAATTTCCTCCTCCATAATTTCACAACTTCACAAGTTTCAAAAATGAACACAATAAACAGCTGTCAGCACCTTTTATAGAACTGACAAGACTGTCAGCAAAACAAGCCTTTGTTAGAGCGCTAGAATAGCGAACAATGACTAGCTGTCATGAAAGTGACTGAGCTAAGTGAGTGAGCTAATTCAGATAGGGAAATTTAACTGCTTGTGGATCGTACAGATTGAACGCAATTAATACAAAAACAGGTACAACAATAGTTGTTTAGTTAATGTAATCATGAAGAAATTTCCATTAATTGGATGTAAGTCCTATGAATTGACTTACGTAAAAAATGGCCCAACATTTTTTTTAGTTGATCGAACTGTAGATCTAGGTTTGCGCTATTTACGTGGCCCCATAATACACATAAATCTGTTTCCGGCTGGTGAAAAAAACAAAGTCCTTTTTTGGCCGCCATTTTTTTCCAAATCCTAAAATAATGACAAAATTTTAACGAAATATAGAAAGCTAATTTTAAGATTTAATCATAATATTCGTAATAATGTTTAAGTTTGGGTCACTTATACATAAATTTAAATATTTGTCCTGAAAATGGTTTACTAAACATTAATGCATACGAAAGCGTCGAATGCTTTCTCATGGGCTCTAGCACGCATCTCCTTGGTTTACTCACACATTCTTACGGTAACTGGTGCATAAGGTCGAATCACTTTCCTCTTTTAGTAAAAGTTGGCTTTGCTGACTTAAGAATTATTTTTAGCATTGTCAATGCAATTGTAAATTGAATAATTCTAATGGAGGCGGGTAACGCGTTTGACCCTTAAGATTAAATTTGGTTTTCTGCTCGTCCAGCTTATTCAACTCTCAACAAACTAAGGAGCAGAATTCACTTTTCTAAATATCCCACTTCTATGCGACTATTAAAACTAGGCACTGTTCCAAAGTTGTCAGAGACCACCTGTAAGACAGTCTCGAAACATTTTGACCACATTTATTTATAAGATTCATCTCCCTTCTGGGAAGTGTATAGATGATTATCGCACAGTGACTTATTAGACTCCCGACCAAAGCGATAGCTTTGGATTTATAATATAAAGAGATTCTTTAACCACCCCCACATTAGTTTAACATTTTTGAATTATTGTCTTGGCGTACTTTCTGTAGTAGACGCAGCTGATATAACGCTTCCCTCTATGGTTGTTGGATGTTTTCCAACAAATTAGCCTCGAAATTCCGCAAATATGGCATTAAATTATGGTATACTAGGACAAGATGGCTTTAAATTAAATTCGATTATGTGTTGACTTCTACTTGTCAACCCAAAAAATTCGCGCGATTCCATTATTAAAGCGCTTTTTGTTGCAATGGTAAAAAATGTGGTTTTTAATTTTGATTAATTGATTATTTGCGTTTACTTGACTTATATTGTAAAAGTATTTAGTCATCGTAATCGAGTTTTATTACATTGCCCTGGTTGTCCTATTTTTCACCCTCAATAAAATCGTCAATTTTTTTGCGACTGCTCGGTAAGATGGAAAGCATACATATAGTTCAACGCTCATTTCTTGCGCGTTAGATGTCAACAGATGTTCTTTATTTTATTTGTGGTTAAGCTCACGCCCACGCGACCGTTTTCGCGGTGCGCCAAATTGATGCGGTGCATTGAAAGGTGACAAAGATAGAAAAGTTGACAAACAGAAAAAACGCAAACTTTCCTACGCCGCTGCAGCCACTTAGCCGCTCAGCACTACAAGTGCCCAACTTTTGGCTACTTGCCAAATAAAAGTTTGAACCCAACGGCAGCGGAGATGATGAAAACGACAATGACTTTATCGACGACAAAAATGCACCCATGCCATTATAAAGAGCGTCTGATGTTTAAGAGAAGTGTCGGCAAGCCAAATATTCAAAGGCGAGTAACAAAAAGGCAAGAAACTGTGCGTTGGTGTAGACTTTTTTCATTACTGTGGCATTGATGAGTTATTCATGCTACGCTCAAATTTATGTATACGTGCTCTAACTCTTCGGCAAACCATTAGCCCCGCCTCCCCCTAAACCCAGGTTTTTTTTATTGAAGTGATTGTGATTTCATGAATCTTTCGCTCGTTAGCACGAAAATGTTTTTCAGAATATATAGAAGGGGAGGACGATACCATATGGGCATTTCCATACGTCCCATACGTGACAGTCATAAGTTTCAATGAGATACAAGCAAGGAAAAACATTTGTATTCTTTTACTTTTGTTTAGACCCTTGTATAGTACATAATTAACTCTATATTTAGCCGAAAAATTAAAACAATCGAACTGCATGGTCCTTAAATATAAGCAATTAAAGACAGTGTCGTTACGTGACAAAAATGGAGTAACTCTTGTTGTTTTTAGATTTTTTTGAATTAATGCAAATTGTTTTAATTTTCCTTTACAACCCTAAGTATAAAACGTCACGTGACATGAATTTCCATCGTTATATTTTTGTTAATATTGCTTTTAAATGAATTTTCAAAGCAAATAAAACGTGCATTTTATGACGACCATATATGTCGAATATATATATTTTATATTTTGACTTCAGTGTCAATTCAGGGTAAATTCTTTTGAAATCTATGAGTTTTTTATGTTTCATCTACATACGTCAAATTCGAACCAAAACGGACCATAAATACGGTCCCAGCAAAAAATCGGTAATCGCTTTTAGTGGTAACGTGTTCTAGAAGGCATAGCGTTATAATGCCTTCGAATTTTTTCGCTTCTTTTAGGCATTGCCAGTAATGCAAAGTGGAATGTGCTACAATATTTTATTTATCTCGCTTCTTCGTTTCATTTCGGGGAATGCAAAGTAGAATGTCCTATAATATTTATTTTTTAATTCGTTTCTTTGCTTAATTTCCGGGAATGCAAAGTAGAATGTCCTACAATATTTTATTTGTTTCGCTTCTTTGCTTCATTTCGGGGAATGCAAAGTAGAATGCTGCATCGTAGTCAGCTGAAAAATGGAATGAATATCCAAAAATTCTTTTTCTACCGTTACTTTCTGTGGAAATTTGTCTCGCATAAAAATCATGTTTTGCTTTGTTCAATTTGCAGCGAAGTTGAAGTCAGTCAATGAAGTGACGTACAAGAGTGAGGAAGTACAATTTTAAGCTTAATTAAATATGCATGTATGTATGTACATACCGATTTTAAAGAAAATCTAAATACCTAAATACATACATATGTACGCTGATTTATAAAAATTTTAATTAATTTTAACCTTTTAAGACATTTTCTGATTTCAATTTAATATAAATAAGTATGTACTTATCTAGGCATTCTACATTAGTTTCTCTGTAAGGCATTCTTTGTTCGCTTCTCTGGATTCTGTTTATCCATGCGTTCTCCCTTCGTTTGAAGGTAATGCTTACCTCCAATGACATGCCCATGTTAAAATAAGGCCTTCTTGAAGCGAAACGGTAAGCGATTCCCATCGCCTAGCTCGTTTCCACTTTCGTTTCTGTGGTAATCGTGTTTTTTGCTGGGGTGTTTCAAAATATCTCGACCTTGGCGCCACCTAGCAAGACCATTTACACAAGCATTTTTCTTCTTATATAGCCAGTATACATTTAAATATAGTTTAAAATACTAAAAACTCGCTTTCCATAATTTCCATTCGTACTGTCATCAGGTGACTTTAAGAACGGAAATTTAAAGCAATTCTAATTCGTACTGCCATCAGGTATGTAACGTGAGAATGGAAATCGCTGCATCTTTTAGGCGCATCAATATTACATAGTTACATCCCAACTTGGGATTCCCAAGCTAATAAAAGCGAGGTAAAAAGCAGACAAATTGGCCAATAAATACGTTAGATATATGAATTTTATTATTTTTTTTATCGCGGTAGACCTTCCGATGGAAACACCCATATATGTATGTAGTTATGAGTGTGGTATGAATTGATTGAAGGCATGTTAGTAAACATATATGTATGTATGTACTTATTAGTTAGTCTGAAATGCGCAATTTTGCTTGCAACAAGTTGTCGTGTGAAAGAAAACTCATTTTTCCACATCGCTGCTTATTTAGGTTCTCCACGCCACCGACTAAAGTGTCGCCTTTTGAGTACTTCTTGATGACACTTTCCGTGACTGATGACGGAATAATTACACAAATTAAGAAAAGTTGCTACCGTTTCGAAAGCAATTGGCAAATTGAGCTCATGAGAAGACTAAAAATATTGGCGTTTGTGGTAGATTCCTAGACTTTGGAGGAATCGATTTTAGTATGGGATTCAAGAATAAATATCGATTAATGTTAAAGAGGTCATGTAATTGCTCGGCGCTCATTTAAAGAGAACTTATATAAATACCAGCTGATACCCTCGGTTTTCCCCCCGTTTTTATATAAATATGAAAAATAATTTAAAGATGGTATATTTTTATTCTGTTCCTATTTCGCTAAAGCGGTATATTTTCTTTGAGCGAGTTAAGGTATTAGGCCGTATAAAACTAAGAAATTATAAAATCTCCCTTGCACGCTGCGCTTTGTTGTGGTAATATTAAAGATATCAATCCTTATAAGCGTAGCTTTAAATTGCTCCAGGGATACGAAGCGTACACGTGTAACTTTCTGGTAGGTGCCACGCCCGGTTTTTAATATTTCCAACTCAAATTCAGCAAACTGGCATTGATAAAGTTCCACTTCTCGGTACTGTAGTTAAATGACTCCAGAAGTATTCATAGTGAGAATTTTAGATTATATGGCGGATGCCGGGTCCCCCTTCTCCATGAACTTGAATTTGTTCTGTCAATGCGGTACTGATAAAAAAATCTCCATAACAAATTTCAAGTACTTCCAGAGATTTGCTGTATGAAAAGTACACATTTACGGGTGGGACAACGGAACCTCCAATAACTCCGAATTTTCAACATTCTCCATCCTTCTATAGATAAGCATCATGAAAGTCTCAGTGTGTATTGGATATATTTTATGTCCACAAAAACTTCCAGAGTTTGGCAGTATGAAAAATTTCATTTGTATGCAGAGGTAGAAAAGATCCCTTTCCACTTTGAAAGTGTCCCAAAATAACCGTCACTATTTAAGAAAAAAAAAAAAACCCACAAAACAGAACAGGCGGTTTATTTTTTGTAGATGTGTGCTCCTCAGTGAGAAAGGGTTATTTGCATATCTTTTTCCGTTGCTGTTGGACACGGACACTTATCGCTGGAAGAGGAGAAATAAGTGTTAGAGCGCGGTTACCGACGAACGTGTACGAAGGGTACTGTAGAAGTGCGTAGAAACATATCAAATTTGCTGTTGATAGAGAGAGAGATATAAGCAACGTCAACGTCACGGTCATGCGGTGGAAGGGTTGCGCGATTTTAAATCAAAGGTGGGCAGCTTCGGCAGAGCATTTGCTTAGTGTGTGTGCAATTGATGGCTCTGTGTACGTGCGAACAAGTCGTGCGGTTGAATAAAGCTTTCCCTGCAAAAAATGCGACTAATCCGGGATGACTCCGGGAGCAATCGCAAAGGAACATGCGACTAATACCACATTCCCTGCAAGACAGCTGAGTATCATATGAGTACTCATATTATCATTACTCCTAATCACAAAAGTGCTTATCAAAGTCCTCATTTTCGTTCAGGCCATGGGAAAAATTTGAGTACTTTCCCCTCAAAGTTGTCATCAGAAAGTCCTCAGTACTAATAGTCAAACTACTCATTTATGCCGTACTACAAAAACAAAAGTGTAAATGTGTGAGAATTTTTGCCTAAAGTACTCAGCAATGTCTTGTAGCATTTGATCTCTTTATATGGAATGAACTGTTCGCTTTTGTTCGAGCATGTCCTATGAAGAGACTAATTGTTCACCTTTATACCCGAACGGGTATAAAAAGCGACTATTCACTTTTAAAAAATAAAAATAAAAATTTGCGCCAGCTGAGATTCGAACCGGGGTGCTCAGTTTTGTTAGGCGAATACTCTCTCTGTGTGCCAACGCAGCACATGAAATTTCATTTACTAAGTGCGTACATATCATTAAATCGTTAATAGTACCCGTTGGAGATGAGTCGGGGACTAATTGATCTCCAATTGTACCCATAAGGGATGAGTCGAGACTAATTAACCTCCATTAGTACCCGAACGAGACTAGTTGGGACTAATTAATGCCCAATTGTACCCAATTGAGAGTAATCTCGGAATACTCTCTTTAGAGATTAGTCGCACAATTTTTTGCAGGGTTCGCTGTCTTCCCAAGCAGAGCGTGTATGTATACGCGAATACGCCGCGCAGTCGCCCGCCGGGCAGACGCTGCCCAGCTATGTTTTAGATCCTTATTGTTTTAAAATCCACTATCAATTAAGAAATATATTTGATTGGTGATTTGGTTTGTTGACCAAACAAAAAATAAAATTTATTTGTGATTTGATCTGTCAACCAAATAAGAAATAAAAATTTTTTATTTGATTTGTAGAGCGAATCAATTTGATTTATAATTTTTCAACAAAATAATACTTTCGGAATTTTCGAGACTTTTTCGGCATTGTGGAATCTTCGGGATTTTCGAGACTACTTTCGGATTTTCGGGATCCTCGGGACTAATTCGGAATTTTCAAGACTTTCGGGATTATTTTCGGTGTATCATATTATCATCTTTGTCATAAATGTTCGTACATACATATATGTGTACGTATGTATATGTCGTGTAAAGAAATGCCTAACGCTTTGCTTCAACTTACATATGCACGCCCACTTATATTTATTTTTGAGTCTTACAATAACCCAGAAATTAAGACACTTCAAAATAAAAGTCCCTGACAAAGTGTCTTTGCCTAAGGAAAATTTTAGCAGTTGATAAATAACCCACAACGGAAAACACAAAAAGATCGCACAGAGTGATATGACACTGTGAGAAACACTCTTTGCTTTAGAGATGAGTGCTTGTGTCAGTGGTGAACACCATACCAGACACTTGGTGACGGTTATTTTCGATCTCTGTTTGTACGTGAAGTCTTCCATCAGTACTGGGAAGCACCTTCATACCAAATTAGGTTTAAGACAAGACTCCCTCTCGTGTGATTTCTTTAATCTGATGCTGGAGAAGATAATAACAGCCGCAGAACTGAACCACCCGGCACAATATTTTAAAGAGCATACAATTGCTATCGTATGTCGACGACATCGACATTATCGGTAAAAACAAGCACTATTTACGTTGTTCTGCCTTCTCGGGATTAGATAGAGAAGCAAATCGAATGGGCCTGATAGTGAACAAGGACAAAACGAAGTATCTCCTGTCATCGCACAAACAGTCAGAGCATATGCGTCTTGGCACCACGCCACTGTTGACAGTTACAAGTTTGAAAAAGTATACGACTTCGTTTATTTGGGAGCCAGAATTAACATCAATAATAATGCCCGCCTTGAAATCCAATGGGAAATCATTCTTACCAACAAGTAGTAGGCAATTGAGAAGTAAAGTCCTGAAAACATCTGGTGAATCTGTGCGTATTCGATAGAAATATTCTGTGAAGGATTTACGGGCCTTTACGCGTTGGCGACGGCGAATGCCGCAGACGATTTAACGATATATACCAACGGTAGGCAAACGCGGCTTTTTGAGCCAAATGCGGCTCTTTGCTTAGCAAAGTGTAGCTCTTTTTACTTTTTGAGATCGGAACATTACCGCAATTGGAGATGGAAAATTGCCTTTATGACTTAACGTTGTTTACCGATATGATGCAACGTTTGCAAAACTTGAGTTTGTCTCTACAAGGAGGGAATAAAAATGTTTTTGATTTGTCGTAAATTATTTTAAGTTTTGAAGCTAAACTACGTCTTTTCATTCATGATCTCAAAAAAAGAATATTTCATCATTTTCCATGGCTAGAAAAGAATATTGCACATTATTTACAGCAGATTTTGAAAAAAGATTTGCCGATTTGAAATTATTTAAATGTACGTTTGCATACTTCATAAACCCGGCAAAAAGTACCAGATTTAAAATATCTGCTGTTGAAAACAGCTGCGTGCCGTATATTTTCAATTTTTGGTACAACGTATAACTGTGAGTCTTTGTACTCTACAATGAAAATCGTAAAGTAAAAATACCGTTCACGATTAGTTGCATTCGCGTACCTGATATTTATTGAAAGTTATAAAAACTATCAGCTTTGTGTTCGCGTTCGCAAAAACCTTGCAAAGTAGGGGAAATTGAGAGCAAAATGACATTTCAATTTGAGGGAAAGCTGCTAGTTTCTGCTGGAATAATTTTTGCTAACAGAAATGTGCCAACAAGAAAACAGCTGATCAAGAACAGCTGGTTGGAATTTACGCAAATTGCTAAATTGAATTTGATGGTTTGGAGTTTAAAATAGTAAACTGCGATTAATTTAACTTGTAAGAAGTAAGTAATTTAGTCAGTGAACTGTGTCAGGATAAGAATGCGGGATTTGTTTTGTTACGTTTTCAATTTTATACTTTTGAATGTAAAAAAAATTTCTATCAGTTATTCGTCAACTTACAAGTTTCTACCAACTTTCTGTTCGCGTACTATTTTGGATGCTTTTCTTTTGTGAGAGAATAAATGACATTTCGCTGGAATTTTTCTGTTGGACATTTTTTACTGAATATTTTAAACGAACGTACCTATTGACTAACCAACATTTAACAGAACTGTTACGAACGGCTTTAACTGACGTGAAACCAGATTTTGAAAGTTGGCCAAACTTTTTTTAATATCAAACTAATAATAATAATAAAATTAGTGTTTTTCATTTCTAAAAATAGTTTTATTTAAAAATAAAATTGTTGTTTTTTTGTGGCTCTTTGTAGCATTTAGAATTTACATGTGGCTCTTTTCTGCCTCGGCCTTGCCCACCCCTGATATATATGTATACAGTTCATTAAATCAATGGGCATCTAATAATCATTAAAAAGTAATTACCGCATTCCGGCTGCAGGAAACTTAAACAAATTCCCGCGTGACTAAAACAGTAATAACTTAAATAGACAAAAAGTCGGTATTCGGCACTGAACAAGAGCAAAGCTAATTAAACACAACACAAATAAATGGGCTGTTGCTTAACCGTTGGCTATTTTTCTTATACGGTGTTCGCATGAAGCGATTTTACAGGCATTTTTAGAGGCTATTAGTTGAATCAAAAGTTGGCTGCACCCCAACTTCATTGGAAGCTATTAGTTGAAAGGCCCTTCACACCAGGCGATTTTTGCTTTCAACTTAAAGTTGCCTGTAAAATCGCCTCATGCGAACGCCGCATTAGAAACGCACAGTTTAGTAGTTCCGCTCAGCTCAACAGTTGGCAACTTTCCGCCATTTTTTATTCTATTTTATTTTACTGTTGTAATAAAGAAAGTAAAATATTTTATAATACTACGTTTATAAATATACGTTTTTAGGATGTTTGCTATATAATTATACACTTTAATTCAGTATAACATTGAATGACTTTTTCAACACGGCGAAAGCTCAGCGTTGAATTCTAAATACTATTGGCGTTGGGGTTGGGATTTTCATAAAAACTGCATTTAGTTGCAAATTTAGCTCATATTTAGAACATTTATTAGCCAATTGAAAATTAATATTTGGACTAAAAACTTACTAGATAGGTGCCATTGTAGCCGAGATATTCCTAAAATTCTTTTACACTGGGAGAGTGAAAGATATCTATATATAAATATGCTACAATAAAATGTTGAAAGCCCTTTTTTGATAGGGGATCTGAAACTTGGCACGGATGCATTAAATGTAAAAACCCTACTTATGGCAAACATGCAATCTGCACTTCTCATATCGCCTATCCCTGGAGCCGCCTAAGCTAACGCCCTGAAATTTTCCACAGCTACATATGTTATCAATATGGTACTTACGACGGAAATTGGCAGGTATTGGAAAAAGGGGCGTGGCACCTATCGCTTCTCCCTGGAACCGCTTATGACGAAAAGTGGCAGGTATTAAAAAAGGGGCCGTGGCACCTCCCATAAAAACTGAACCTTTCATATCGCTTATGTCTGGAACCACTTATGCTCACGTCCGGAAATTTGACACTGCTATATATATTATCAATAACGTGCTCATGGCGAAAAGTGGCAGGTATTGAGAAAGGGGGAATGCCACCCTCCAAATAAACTGAACTTTTCATATCGCTTATCTCAGAAACCACTTATGCTGACATCCTGAAACTTGCCACTGCTATACATATACATATATTATCAGTACCGTAATTACGACGAAAAACGGCAGGTTTTGGAAAAGGGGGCGTGACACCTCTCATACAAAATTAATTTCTCATATCACTTATTTTGCAGAAAATTTACCCAATGGATGGCGCTGAAGCGGAAACATATAGAAACTCTATGTGTTTACTTTTCAGATGGCTAAATTAAATTGTGTAAGCGCACCTTTGTCTGACGCGCTCATACACCCTTAATGCGATCTTGCATTTACCTCCGATTGACGAAATTGCTCGGTGCGGCCGTTATTGCAGCAGTAAGACTCAAATAAACCAATTCATAAATATTAAAACGAATTGTAAAAGTGGCGAATGAAGGAAAGAAGGAACACGGTAGGTATATCTATGGCTTCATTTCAACGCTATTCAAGAGATCACATGACTCATTTAGCCAATGTACGGGAAAACTTTTCATCCTGTTGGATAGCGAGGATTCTTGGCCCTCCTATAACGGAAAACGCTCATCTGTGCTCTTGAGTTTCCTTATGAGGACTTTTATTGGCTTACCCTTCGGACCAATGTTGTACTTGCAAGAACATAAAATATTTTGCACGCTTGGCAGAGATTTCACAGTTGGAAATAAGAACATCGGTAAAGCTCTTCTTGACCCATGTGTGAGGAGGATTCTGCTCTTTAGTCGTTTCAACTGTTTTACTTTACATACCGCTTTTGCTTTTAAACGCTATTTTTGCATTGGCTCACGCAAAAGTTCTTATTAGGCGCTGCGAAGCAAGCGGAAATTGGCTAGTATTTAAAAAAAATAACTAAAATTAAATAACATAGCAAATAAATTGTGAAAAGTTTTCAATGAGTGGTGCGGCTATTATTTTTTCCACCACTGTATGTGTACATATATAATATTTATTATAGATAAATATGTACTTAGTCCCAACCGCGTGTTCACAGTTTTGTATTATTTATGCCTTGCTTGAACATGTGCAAGCACTTGCCGGATGGCTGCTGAATCATTACACTTGATTGCCTCTCAGACATTGTGATGATTTGCTGGCTTGCGGCCAGTCACACTCATAGTACTGCGCCGTCATCGTGTCATAGATTTTTTGGTTTCATTTGGCTACTGTTATTACTCCTTATTAGAGGCAAAAGCAAAGAACCAACAGCAACAGCTTGGTTTTTCTAATGTTTTGATACTGACTGGGCATTCGGAGATTTCGTTTCAGATTTTCATTATGTAAATAAGTATTACAGGCACATTGTGTTTGTTTTTGTTACTAATTGTCCGCTTTAGTTTGACTCCTGCCCAGCAGCTCGTAAACCTGTTTGCCTGAAATACGTGGATGTCTGTTCTCCTTCTCCCATTCGTCGGTTTATTGCTAATCTGTTAAGATAACTATCAATCTATGGCTAATGATGTTTTTTTATGAGAAGTTTTTGCTTCACTTGGGATGTTTTTGCCCGTTTACTTATTCCTAGAGCAAAAAAATTGTAATCGTGAAGCTTGCGTACTCTGAGACTTGCACCATAGTACGGCATCAATACTGCCATCAATGCAACACATGTGTCACTCTCATACTACGAATAATTGCGGATGATACGTATTAACAGTAATACTCTTTAGCAATATTGATATTATGTACATTATATCTGTGGCAATATGGAATAACAGCTAAAGTGACTTTACTATATTGCGCCATTTTCTTTTTCTTTTAATCGGAAGCATATTTCAAATAGGGTCCGACCGACCGCTCGACGGCGGCTTAGGTTTACCGACCGAAGTTTATTATTACCTCCCGCAAATCACTATTCAAGTTGTCCAAAGATCCCTTTTTGAGACACTTTAACCGCCTAAGCGATTTTGGCTAAGTCCAATAAAGTACGCGAGTCGTTTCTATGTTGTGTCAACTGACGCCAATTGGATATGCCAAGTGAAGCCAAATCCTTCTCCCCTTCGTCTATCTATTGCAGAGACGGCCTTGGTCTTCCTCTGTTATCACCAGCGGGATCCGCGTCGAATACTTTCAGTGCTGTTATCAGTCAGTTGTTTCCATTCGTACCACATAGCCGAGCCAGCGACGCCGCTATATGTACACCTCCTTGTTCCATCGTCTGCATGATTCGTCGACGTCAGCGGGCAAAGGCCCGTAAATCTATCGCATAATCGAGAACACTCCGGGGGCAGCCTCATTAGATGTTTTCATTTTCTAGGCTTCTGCACCTTACAGTAGAACTATCCACCGGGATTCTGAAATCGACAAGGCTGCTAAGTTATTGTGGCGAAAGTGGCATTAGAGAAGGCAATAGAAAAACTTCATTAGAAAACCAAGAAGAAGGCAAATTCGACATTCGAGACTCGGCATTGGAGTTGAGGATGTATTGGATGATGACGTGAAGGAATTTTCCAAGTAAATTCGAGCTCAAACACTTCTGACAATCCTTAAAAAGTTGCCAATTATGGAAGTCTTAAAATCCATGAATCCATGAGAAATTGAATTTATTCTCCAGGGTCATGTAATGTATGTTAATTCTATCAAAATCCTTTAAAAATTTAAAATCGCAGGGAATATGACTTTGTTGCTTTTTAAGTTTTTTTCCCAAATAATAAATGGTGAGCTTAATAACACTGTTGAAATAAATATAAGTACGCAACTATAACAATGGCGATAACAATAACAAAGAAATATTCAAAGTTTTGTTTGAATGAGATTTTAATATATCTCCAATATATATATGCACAATACATATGCATATGTAGGTTAAACCATATAAATGAAACAAAAAAAATTATTGTTGCACTGAAGTCGTTCTTGACTTTTTGAGGGCCTTCCCCCTCTCTGACGATACAATTTTTGTGGGAGTTAAGTCATGATATAAATTCCATGAGATTTTTCTGGATGCTATTTCATGTATTAAATTCCATTGAAGTTATGTCTGGCCAGGATATAAATTAAGTTTGATATTACATACACGGGTCCATGGTAGTTATGTCCGCGGAAGTTAAGTCAGTTACCCTTCGGCTGGGGGCAACATTTAAAGCGCAGTTACCTACGGACCTAAAAACGGAGAACGTGTTAGCTGGAGTGATCTGTCTTATCGGATCTGCGTGTTAACAAAAACTCTCCACCGCGTGACCGTGACGTTTACGTTGCTTCTCTTTCTCTCCCTCTATAAACAGCAAATTTGATATGTTTCTACGCATTTCTACGGTACTCTACGTACACGTTCGAGGGTAACCGCGCTCTTTGTGTTCTTTACGGATATCCTCTGGCCAAAGCGTTGAGCTATTTTCCATTTCCTATTCAATACCGAAAATAAGCGTTATTAAAATTTTTAATGACTGTTTTGAAATCCTTCATTATCTTAAAATTTAAATATGAAAATAACAGTTATAAAAATATAAATATAAAAATAAACAAGTAAGAAAGTCTAAGTTCGGGCGGAGCCGAACATTAAATACCCGGCGCAATTATTAAATCTATGTTTCCCACCTTTCCGAAAGCTACCGCTACACGATAAGCTGGGGTGTATAAATTTTAAGTAAATTAGCGTCCTTAAATTTCGAAATATTGCAGTTTCAAGCATTTCTGAAATATACCGTTATATGAAAAGCGGTCGTAATTTTAGTCCGATTTCGATAAATTTCAACGCTTTGCTTTTAAGTGGGAAGCACAATAACCATACCGAGTTTGGTTTAAATTGCTAGAACGGTTAGCGAGATACATATATGTGATCATAAGTGGGCGGTGCCACGCCCATTTTCCAAAATTGTATCATAAGCGTATTTCTTGGTAAAAAATTGTT
>NW_016157107.1:140048-170790 GCF_001687245.7 Rhagoletis zephyria
ATTTCTCTTTTCATTCTGATCATTTATGTATACATTTGTCTATATCTATCTCGATTCGTTTTGCCTGTTACAAACAACCGTTATGTGAACAAAGTTATAATACCCTTGTGCATAAGTGCGCTCGGGTATAAAAATCGGTACAGCCGTTCGCGAGATCACTTCTTACAAAAAGGTGGCAGTAAGCTGCCTACGCGTCAAATTTCAAACAAAACGAAACATATTAGAAGAAAAAATGGATCCTATATGTTAATCTAGAAAAAGGCCACCTACGTACTACATTTAAAGCATATCGGATCATAAATAAAACGTTTTCGAATAGATCGATCTCTGGTCCACTTCAAGGAAAAAAATAACCAAATATGCTAGTCTAAGCAAAAAGCTACCTACGTTTCAAATTTTTTTTTTGGTCCAATTCCCGGAAAAAAGAATCATATATGCTAATCTAGACAAAAAGCTACCTACGTACCATATTTTAAGCAAATCGGACCAAAAACACGATTTTTTCGAATAGATCGGTCCCTGTTCTACCTACCGGAAAAAAGTAAATTTTTTTAGCCTTAAACGTGGTGGTTGCTGTTTGATGATAATCGGAGCAGCCGTTCGCGAGATTACCTGTTACAAATAAAAGGGACTTTTCTTTACACAATTAGTATAGATTAAGCAAATCGGACCATAAATACGATTTTTTCGTGCCCTGGTCCACTTGCCGGAATAAAAGGATCCTATATGCCTACCATATCGAACCATATATACAATTTTTTGTAATAGATCGGTCTCTGGTCCACTTCTCGCAAAAAGGTTCCTATATTCTAATCCAGGCAACAAGCTACCTATGTTCCGAAAAGCATTCCGTTAAGCAAATCGGACCATAAATACGATTTTTTCAATAGATCGATCCCTGGTCGACTTCCCGGAAATAAGGATCCTATATTCTAATCTAGCTAAAAAGCTGCCTACGTACCAAATTTTAAGCAAATCGGACCATAATAAAATTTTTTCGAATAGATCGGTCCCTGGTCCACCTACCGGAAAAATGTAAATTTTTTTAGCCTAAAGCATGGTGGTTGCTGAAAGCTATTTATATACAAAATCTTATGAAAATCGGAGCAGCCGTTCGCGAGATTACCTGGTACAAAAAAAGGGACTTCACTTTATATAATTGGTATAGATATCTTTTCAGCCCAGAAAATTTTGAATTCAAAAAAATGAACACGAATAGTCCAACCGGGGTACCCAGATACCCACATACAAATTAGGCGGAAAGATGTTTTAATAAATAAGGCGTAACCAATAATACTGTTTTTTAATTGTTTATTTATTAAATTCAGCTAATATAAATAAGAAAGAAAATAATATTTAGTTTCCTAAAATAGCAAAAACATATTTTTTTTTATTTTTAAGCAGGGTTCGTATTTGCACACACATGTGCAGCACATCCTAACATTTTACGCTCACACACGTGTGCTGTGCATATAAAAAATTAAAAATTTGCTCACATCACATGTGTGTGCCGTTTGGTAAAAAGCACGGGCACATGTGTGTACTTTCTTTTTATTAATGTAAAGCACACGCACATGTGTGTGCTATGCGTAGAGAAACTTATACACTTCGAATTCTAACTCAAATCTTAAAATAATTTTTTAATATGTTTTCTGTCATATAAAAAACAAACAACATCTCACTTTTTATTGAATTGTCTTTCAAAAAATAACGTTTAAAAACAAATTCTTTTAAGAATGTATTATGTGCATGTGCATGGGCTGAAATTTGTACAAAAATCGGCTCACACACATGTGCATGTGCTTAATAACAAACAGCACACACTTTTCTGTGAGTAGAGTTTATTTTCCACTTATGCACACACATGTGTATGAGCAGTGAGTGCAAGTTGAATGTTTTTCTGGCGTGTGTGTGAGCAGAGCATGTGTGTGCAAATACGAACCCTGCTTTTAAGGCAATAAAAAAAAAGTATGAATTATGAAAAACTGTACATTTGCAAACGTGCAAATACAAATTTAGTCTGTTATTTACATTCGTAAAATATTTTATATATACACAACGTTAAAAAAATATGTATAAAAATATTCTAAAAACACACAAAAATTTCCAACCGCGCTCAGGAGCACGGCAATACGTCCGCCTGATCTAAGTAAACGATCGATACTAAAGTAGACTAGTAGTAATTCATATTTGTTTCAAAGGTTTTCCACATCTTTTCCAGAAGTACTTCAGAAAGCGTCAAATGTACTTCAGAAAGCGTCAAATGTACTTCAGAAACTGTAAAATGTACTTCAGAAAGCATCAAATGTACTTCAGAAAACGTAAAATTTACTGCAGAATAATTACGTTTTCTGAAGTACTTTTGACGCTCTTTGAATTACTCTTGGAAAAGGTGTAGTATATTCCTCGAATAAAAAAGAACATAGAGAATGTACCAGACCTTCTCGGAATTCACAAGTAAATATACGCTCTGGCTGATTACAGATTATACCGGACTTTGTATTACAAAGTATGCATGTATGTATGTATATAATACAATCGTTGCTTTTGTATAAAAAGATCTTCATTAACTATAATAAAATCAATATACATCTAATTCCCAGGGTTATACTAAGTTACAGCTGAAGTTTTGATATAAATCCGTAAGTGGGTACCCAGGTACCCCGCTTGGACTACAACGTTAACTAATTTGGTTGGGCACAATAGGGTTAAATTTTATTCGATTTTCGAGTTATCTCAAAAGTTCTTTTACTGTTAATAGATACGCAAGTTCCGCACATTTTTACTCAACAATCTCTCCTTTGAAGGTAAGTCAGAAAAAAAATTGTTGCAATGAATAATTATTTGCATGTGAATCAGTTCAGCAGCAGTAAACATTTATAAAAAGTCGTATGTACATTTTCTTATACTCGCCAATAGGTACAATGTACATGAGGGTGGTCCAAAAAGAAAAAAATCGGAAATTTAATGCTCTCACCTCCTAGGAATATCGATTATTTTTATTTTTAAATCAAAAATTATTAACAGGTCGCTCAAGCCCTCAAAGTTTTACATGTATTTTATTTGTGGAAAAACAAGTTTTTGTAGAAATGGTATAGAATTCCTGAAAATCCAAATTTTCGATCGGAAAACTCTGGTTCTTTTCAAGAGACTTTCAGAAATAATACCCAATTGTTTGTTTAACCATTTTTATGCCCGAGCGCACTTGTGCACAAGGGTATTATAACTTTGTTCACATAACGGTTGTTTGTAACAGGCAAAACGAATCGAGATAGATATAGACAAATGTATACATAAATGATCAGAATGAAAAGAGAAATCGATTAAGCGGTGANTTTGAGATATATTAACGAAACTTGGTAATTACACTTCTCTTTAGCGTAGGACAGATGGTATTAAAAATGGGCAAAATAGGACAATAACCACGCCTACCTCGCATATAACGGTAATTTTCAGAAATATGAAAACTGCGATATTTTAGTAACTACTGAAAGTTATTCACTCAGAATTTATATTTACAATAAATTTTTGACGAGAAATAAGAATATTGTAATTTTTTGGAAAATGGGCGTAGCCACGCCTACTTATGGTTACATGTGTATATCTTGGTAACCNGGTTACATGTGTATATCTTGTTAACCGCTGGACCACTATCCAAACTTAGCACAGTTGTTGACCTTGGTATAAGATCCGAAATGGCTGAAATTTTTTAAAATCGGACAATAACCACGCCCACATCCCATATAACGGTAATTTAGAGGAATGCGAAATTCTCGATAAATCAGTAAATATTAAAGCTAATTTATTAAAAATTGAAAAATGAGCGCGGCACCGCCCACTTATGATCACATACATATACATATGTATCTCGGTAATCATTCTACCAATTTGTACCAAACTCGGTGTGGTTATTGTGCTTACCACATAGAAGCAAAATGTTGAAAATTATTGAAATTGGACTAAAATTACGGCCGCTTTTCATGTAACGGTAAATTTCACAAATGCTTAAAACTTCAATATTTCGAAATTTAAGGCTAATTTAGTCAGAATTGATACACCCTGGCATACCATGTAGCGATAGCTTTCGGAAAGGTGAAAAACATATAATTAATACTTGCGCCGGGTATTTAATGTTCGGCTCCGCCCGAACTTAGACTTTCTTACTTGTTATACTAGGGCCATTCCATTTTGGCTTATGTGTCATTTTACTCCTGAATATGATCAATGGTAAATTATACCTAAGTCGTCGGAACTTATACAAAAGCGAAAGATATTTTTTGATATAGAACGATAACTAATGAATAAAATTGCTTTAACAAAAGTAACAAACGATTTCATAGTTTTATGTAACTATTGTTTGAATGAACTTGACTGGTGGGACACTGAAAAGACTTCTATTTTACCTTTGTGCACTCGAAGTTTAATTTTAACCAAAACATTTAATTTTCTGATGTTTTCGTGTTGTAAAATACGAAGCTTATATAATCTTCATGGAAATTTAAAAAACATTTAAATTTGTGACTGGTGGGAGATGTCCTTGTGACTGGGGTAAAGTAATTTTGCATGAAGTAAAAGTTTCTAAGTATAAGCAAAAATTACAGATACTTTTTTTTTAAATATCCTTCAACTGATTAACGAAATGTAGTCATTTAAAAATATGTTACTACTGAAATAGAGATAATATGGGAATTTTTAAATTTATGTCGCTTTCCTCTTTTACATGGAATGGGGTTTTTGGAAGACCAATAAATTATAATAGTTATTATGAAAAAATGGTTAAATAAACAATTGGGTATTATTACTGGGAATCTCTTGCAGAGGAACAGAGTTTTCTGATCGAAAAAATATTGGTTTTTAAGAATTCTTTACCATTTCTACGAAAAGTTTTTTCCCACATAAGACACTTGGAAAAGTTTGAGCACTTTTAGCGACCTCTATACATTTTTTTTATTTTAAAATAAAAATAGGGGTATAGTTTTCGGTATAGAACGATCCTAGGGGTTGAGAGCATAAAAATCCCGACTTTACTTTTTCTCATTCTTTTTTTTGACCACCCTGAAGTACATACGTACATACAGTGACGAGCAAAACTGTAACATGGTGTAACACTTTTTAATTCACCCACCGCTATGTTTCCATGTTCTGACGATTTTCATCCTTTTGTTGTATGTTATTATTGGTACATCTGTACTTCCTCTCTCGTAACGATTTGAAGTCAATACAACAACAATAATAAAACCAGCAGACAAATATGTAAATTAAGGCAGATGTTACAGTTTTGCACTCATATATTTTTAAGAACTTTTTAACAATTTTAACGAGAAAAAAGAACTACTAACACAATGTTAAGTACCCTTTTACTTGTTTTAGTTTCTGGGTGCGATTTGGCATACCTTATTTTTATCTCTGTAAAACTTCTGGAGGTATATCCTCCATATATCCTTGGTTTGCTTTCACAGCTTATGTACTCGATTATACGGTCTTGGATACTTAATAAGCTGTGCTTCTAGTTGATTTCGCAAATTCTCGGTTAGATTTATGTCCGCGGATTGTGGAGGTCGTATCACATTAGCAAATTTTTTATTTTGTATCCCGTCTTTGCGAACATATGCAGTATGTTTTGGGTGATTTTTCAGCAGAAACTGTCATTTTTCGACTACATCTTGCAAATTTTGTTGAAATATGAACAGATACTGTTCCTTTCGCATAATGCATACTAACGGACCCACAAAATTGTTTAAATACAACCCCAAACTATTATTGACCGACCATTGTGATTCACAGTTTGCCTCACATGTTGCGCATACGCTTAATTTGGGTCTTTAATCCAATACCATTCCCGGCCATCTGATTGAAAGCAATGAATTGAGTCTTGTCAGACCAAATAACCTTCAATTGAAAATTAAAAATATGTTTTTTATTGCATCCTGAAAGGCCTAACATATCGCAATAGGCAACGGTTCGCTTCTCGGGCGACACAGTAAAATGCTACCACTCTCGCACATATATTTTGGTCAAATTAGCTTTTTTCTTAATTTAAGATGGCTTTGCGCCAATTTGGCAATTCGTCGCCTCCCTGTCTACTGATTTGCATTAAAGTTTAATACCTTAAGCGCTTCTGTAATAGTGGCTGCATCGCTACTTGCTGCTAAGTTCACAAGATATTGGACCGTAATATTTTTTGATAGACTTCCTTTGCCCTTGGGAACACTTTAGGTTATATTTTTTATCAATCTAAATATTTTCAAGTAGCAAACTCCACAATTTTTTGCCACTTTCCTGCGGTCCCGCCTTTCCACAGTAAATCTACTATTTACATTTATGGTTCCTGATTAACTATATTATTTACTGGTGATTACTTCTTCAATAAATTACAATACAGAAAAAAGTCATCTGACTTCCAACTAAGTGAAAAATAACTGTAAAATGCAAAACTGAGAGTGAGTGCAAAACTGTAACATTTGTCTTAATTTACATTTTTGTCGGCTGGTTTTTTTATTGTTGTTGTATTGACTTCAAATCGTTATGAGAGACGGAGTAGGGATGTACCAACAAGAATATACAACAAAAGGATGAAAGTCGTCAGAACATGGAAACATAGCGGTGAGTGAATTAAAAAGTGTTACACCATGTTACAGTTTTGCTCGTCACTGTATGTATGTAGTTTGTAGCCTCGTATGCATTTAAATAAGTCATTATTTTGAATCGTTTTTGTCCCTCGAACTATAACCATTTTTCCGCAACTGAAAACTTATTTAAACGTGCGAATATCACTGACTATGTAGCAGTGGCGGATTATCGAACAAATTTTGGGACCATTGCCCCAGGGCCCCGGACTCAAGGGGGCCAATGAAAAAAAATATTCATATGATAATATGATAGATTTTTATTTATTTGCCCAACAAAATTAAACCACAACTTTTCTGCACTTGAGTGTTACGAACTTATCAATAATTGCATCAAAGTTTAATTCATCCAACAAGTTATTTTCAATGGAAAGAACTGATAGACTGTTCAAACGATCATCTCCCATAGTGTTACGCAAACAATTTTTTATCAATTTCAATTTTGAAAATGATCTTTCATCTGTAACATTAGTGACAAACATGCATAAATAAATGCGTAATAAAATGTCTAAATTCGGGAAAGTTTCACAAAGATGATCATCGAACATTGTTTTGTACATCGATTCATGATTTAAGTTATCAAAAGTAAAGTAATTTTTGGCAAATTGACATTCATCAGTTAGTTGAACTTCATTGAGATCATTTCGATACTTTTCGACTACTTTTTTACATGATACAGCAATGTCTTCGTCACTCATTGAATTTAAATTTATTAAAAATGAGGAAAAGTCTTCCAAATCATTATAAATATCAGCACGTTTTTTCAAATTTGATAACAGAGCATCGATAACAGGTTCGAATAACGATTTTTTAAAATTTTCTTTCTCATCTTCTGGAACAAGTGCTTGCGCTGTTGAACGAGACTGAATAAAATCTGCTTGAAAATCAGAAGGAATATTGTCGAAAATTATCAAGGCTTCATCGAAAATTTTGTTGTAATCCTTGTTTTCAAGATCTGTAACTATTGAAGCATATAGTTTTGTGATCGTCGAAAGAGTCAGATTTGGTTTTTGTAAAGCTAAATTTACAAAGTTAAATTTAGTCAAAACACTTTTCCACAAGACAAGCATTAAAATATTTTTAAATTGGCACAATTTGGCTATCAAACCTTTTGCCGATGCTTTGTTATCTTCACTGAGGCTTTTTTCAGAAATGAGAGAATTCAAAACAGTTAACACTTTCAAGTAACATGAGTGCAAAGCTTGAACTGATTGGAATTTAGCCGACCACCTTGTGCCAGTTGCTCTCTTTAACATAAATTCGCCTTTCTCGGACAATTGTTCTTTGAGTCGATTCCAACGAAAAGATGAATAAACAAAAAAACCATACAATTTTTCGATCATATCAAAAAAATTAGATGCGGTAATGTTTTTAGAAACACTATTTTTACCCACTAAGTTCAGTGAGTGAGCAGTGCAAGGCACGAAAATCGCCGATTCATTTCGTTGAATAATCAAACGCTGAAGGCCACCATAAATTCCAGCCAAATTGTAAGCGTTATCAAATGAAATGCCTTTGCAGTTTTGCATGTCAATTTTACTCTCCTCTAGGAAATTCAAAACGATAGACAAAAGATAGTCTGCTGTGTGACCTTCAATTGGAATGAAAGCAATAAACCGTTCATGAATGTCACGGCCTTTTACGTATCGAAAACATAGTGACAGCTGATCCGTATGGCTCACATCCGGAGTAGAGTCAATGCTAAATGAATAATAACGGGCTTCTTTTATCTCCGAAACGATTTTTTCCTTCACACCTTTTCCAATAATCGATATGAATTCTTCACATATTGAACTTGAAAGGTACGAAGCTCTTCCTGCAAAAAAAAACATACCAAATGAAGAGACAAATCATTTTCGAAGTTATTTTGAAGAAGTATACCTCCCTTTCCTCTATTGCCAAAACATGTGATATGTTCTGCCAAAAATGGATCGAATTTGCTTAACAGCTCCAAACATCCAATAAAGTTTCCATTATGTTTGGACCCAAGAATTTCATCGTGACCACGTAACGCAAGACCCCTTGAGCTTAGGAATTTGATAACCTCTACAACACGACTCAAAACCTTCCTCCAATAAGTCATGTCATTGACAAGTGAATTTTCGAATGTTTTTTCTATAGAAGAATCGGTTTTTAGTCGCATTTTGTATTTGACATTGTTGGACATGTGATCATGAGATTGTTCATGAATTGAAATACCACGCTTTGAATGTTTCCAGTCATTGAAACCTTTTAGAGCAAATGCGACAAGCAAAACAAAATACTGAATCGACTGACGGCGAATAGATCAGCCAATCACGTTCGGTCTGTGTTCCATTTGGTAAAACCCGATGCAAATGATATTCAGAAAAGTTTCTTTGTCCAGATTTCTTTGCGATCAAATCAATATTGCGACACGACGAGGGACCTAAATAAGAGTATTATGTGTTAATTTTTTACTCTTATATTGAAATACCAACGATAGCATAGCCTTCTTAATCCAATAAGTTTGAACGATTGATTGATTGAATTGAATAGGCCACAAACCTGGGTCATTTGAAAACACATTGGTGGAATTTTCATCAATTTTTGATACATTCACCGAACTTTCGACATCGTCCGGATTTTGTACACCTTCGATCGTGCTGTCAACATGTTGGAAATTAACCTCTCTTGACGTTGATGGAATTGAAAAAGTATCAGAAGTAGATTCACAAAACTCAGGATTGTCACAATTTGCTTCGTTTACAGTTGTCGTCGCATTAGCGAAGTGGCTTGTTAGTTTCGGTATTTTAGAAAGCAGTTGCTTATCGCGTTCGTCTTTATTTTTTTTTAATTTGCGCTTTTCAGCTCCACTCTTATATTTTCTAGACTTATCCATGTTTACGAAATGACTATAACCAGTGTTTAAAAAACTTGAGTCGAAGTAGCAAAAGTCGTGAAAATGTTGATTATTTTTGATTTTACTTATCGTCGCTTTTTAAAATGAGTAATTGCGTGTGCTTACCATATTAGGAATTTTCAGCAGTCGCAGTTCATGCAAAATCAAAAACTGGAAAGCAACAAAAAGCAAGGCGCCTTGTTTGTCGCGCCTTTTCAAACTGTTGATTTTGATTTGATTTGGATTTTCTTTGCTTATGCAAGTTGTGTGCAGCAGCAGTCGTGAAATATGAAAATCAAACTTTTTGCAAGCAATAAGCGATGCTATTTTGTGTTTGCCGACGACTTCGCAAAGTTTTTTCTTTGCTGCTTGATATTATAAATTACATATTTGCAATCAGTTTGATTTTCATATTTCACGACTGCTGCTGAATACAACTTGCAAAAGCAAACCTTACTTACTTACTTTGACTTGTTGCGCTGACGAAATCAAAATCAAATCAAAATCAAAATTTTTAAAAGGCACTACAAACACTACGACTGCTTTGTTGTTCAGAGCAGTAAGTTTAAGTGATAGCAAATGAAATGAAAGTTATTGCAGTTTTTTAAACACTGACTATAACAATAACCAAAAAATGTCAATATAAAATGACATCAATATTATGGAGTAGTGCGTTTAATGCACAGAGCAAAACAACGTCCAATGATCAAATATGTTACATGAACCGCAATTTAAATTTATAACGATCAAACTGTATTCTAATCGCAAAATATTTATATGGANCACTGCAAACACTACGACTGCTTTGTTGTTCAGAGCAGTAAGTTTAAGTGATAGCAAATGAAATGAAAGTTATTGCAGTTTTTTAAACACTGACTATAACAATAACCAAAAAATGTCAATATAAAATGACATCAATATTATGGAGTAGTGCGTTTAATGCACAGAGCAAAACAACGTCCAATGATCAAATATGTTACATGAACCGCAATTTAAATTTATAACGATCAAACTGTATTCTAATCGCAAAATATTTATATGGAAAAGGGCCCCCAAAAAAATTTCGCACCAGGGCCCACCAGATTGTTAATCCGCCACTGCTATGTAGTAATAAAAATACGATATTTGCATACAAATAACGGTATAATAATGGAAGTGCATGCATTTATGCCACCACGCTTACACTTCTACAAATTTGCGTGTCCTCCTGCTGTCTTTTTTTGGTCGAAAAAAATTAAAACTTTTTCTATGCCTTTTTCTGGTAGCCATCAAAATTTGTTATGTTACATTTTTTTACCGGTTCCCTTTTGTTTAATGCAAACAGAAAAACCTTTTACCACGTACAAATCCAGGGGAAAAAATAATGTTCACTACCGGCGACAACTTCATTCGACAAACCACTGCTTTTCATTTTTGCATTCCCCAATCACCGTTCTGATGTGCTCATCCTAAAAGTTGATTTGCTTTTCAATTTGCCATTTTTCTCTCCTGAAATTTTTTCTATACCTACAGTCTGTATATGTGCATATGTATGTACATGTATGTATGTACCTGGGATGGAAAAGTAAGCACAATCGGACTATTTGCCGCTCTTTTTATCCCGCCCGGCAATCCGCTGATTTTTTGCACAATTTAAATGTGAAGCTTCTACGGGCTTCGAAATTCGACAGTATGTATACCAGTGTTGCCATTTTAGCCGTTTTCCGGCTAGATTTAGCCGGTTGCGATAGCAAACAGCCGGAGAAATTTCGATTTAGCCGGCAGCCGATTTGTTAGCCGCTTTGCAGAAAAAAATTAGCCGTTTTTAGCCGATTTTGCTATTTGCCTTGTTTTCTTAAATTTCAAATATGTATATATGTTTCCATTTTTGACTAAGCGGCCCAAAATCTGTTAGAAATGGCTACTAGCCTTATCGTGGAGAAAATTTTCATGTCAGGCAGGATTGTATGAAATTGGGCCGATTTCGCTTATTTTTATTTTAAACGAAGAAGGGATTTTCTTCATAAAATGTTTCTTATAAATGTCTTAATTTTAAGTGTGAAGTTTCATTCGCAAACTTAGAAAATAAGAAATTGTTTCACTGTTAAGACTCTTAAGATGCGTTTGTGTTTGGATATAGTGCCAACAAACAGAATAAATATTTAGTCTGTTCCTTTGAACTTCGGAATAAAACCTGTGGAACTGTCAAACTACAATTTTACTCTCTCAAGTGAGAGTAAAAGGAGAACAGATGCAGAAGTGCACGAGAACGCAAAAAGCACTATTTCTTGTAAAAACGTCAGTCGTTTGTTTACATGTCATTTGTATAACACTGATTTGGCTGAAATATTACAAAATAATTATTAAAATCTATACATATTCAAATATTTCGTTGTTTACTTCCATTTTTTTTACAAATATAAGGTTCTGTGCTTCCACCGCTTTTTGTTTTTGCTTGCACATGCAAATCAGCTGATCTTTTGACACTTCATGAACTTACAGGAAAAAGAACTCCGGACTAAATCCTGTAACTTCTGACTAAGAACAGTTGCTCAGTTACCCTTTCAAAAGTGTTCCCACTTACAGGTTTTATGTCAATAGGAACGACTTCCTGTAAGTTCTGACTAAATCCTGTAAACCGGACTGCTATTGGAACAGACTAATTAAATGTAGATATTGTCTTCCCAGATAGCACATATTCAATTCTGCCTAAATTAAAAATCCTAATTTTTGCCCACTCCTAAAGGTTTAAGGTAATGGAAAAATTGATATTTTCAATCACTATGTACACATATGTATTTTTTTAAACAAACGTTTTTGCTGAGAACTTATTCAAATTCCAAAAACCGAATGCCATCTTGAATTAAAGGAACCAACACTGAAGTGAGTCAAAATGAAAATAAAAGAGCACAAATTTCTATGTAAAGCAAANGCAGTCTTTAGGCATCATATTTTACATCAGAATTGAAGGGATTTCTGAAAAATCTGACCCTTTCTTTTGTGTAACTGTGATTTTGCATCCCTTGTCAACATTTGGCCTCGGTTGATGTTAACTTATGTCGTTGTTTTACTGCCTTAAAATTGAAGGCAAATTTTTACAGCGTTTTTTATGTGTAATGGTTTCTATTTGAGTGTATTGAGAATCGGTCAGTCTGAAAAGGCCTTGTGGGGAAGATAATAGGTTTGTTCGTCGAAAATCCAGCGAGAATTATCACTCAAAATATCAGATAGTAATAGTAATAAATATTTTTTTTCCGTGTACCTTTCAAATCATTGGAATTAACTAAATTAATTAAGTAAACAAGTATTAACTTACGTTTTTCATTTTAAAATCGCTCCAGTTTGTAAATTTTTAAATTGAACGAACTTGTTTATTCAAATTACCCTACAAGACATCTGCCGGTCATATGACTGGTCATCTGACTGGGAGATCTGCAGCCTTTTGGGATCATATTTTACGCCAGAATTGCAGGGATTTCTGAAAAATCTGACCAGTTCTTTTGTGTACATGTGATCTTGCATCCCTTTTCATCATATGGCCTCGATTGATGTCAACTTAAGGTCTCTTTTTTACTGTTTTAAAATTGTGGGGAAATTTTTGCAGCGTTTTTTATGTGTATTGTTTGAGTGTATTGAGAATCGGTCAGTCTAAAATGTCCTTTTCTTGTAGGGTATCGTCGACAAAAAATCCAACCATGTGCCACAATCATATCTTTTTCCTAATTGCAAATTCTTGCTGGCAAAATTTTTTCCGGCTCGAGTTTGTAACTTCTCTCCAAGAAATAGTCTTTTTACTCGTGATTTGTTTAAATAAAACATGTGAAATTTAGTTGAAACATTTTAGCCGTTTTTATCCGGTTTTATTTGCCAATTTAGCCGGTTCATCCAAAAAGTTCTGGCAACACTGATGTATACTACTATAGATTGTGCATATGACCTCTTCAGAACTCTTTTATTCAGTTGGCTAAATGGAGAAAGCTTTCGGTTCGGAGACATCTTCAGTAATAAAATGCTGTTATGCAAATAAAACTTTAATTTTTGCTGGTCATCGATCGGGTCGAGATAGAAGAAAAATAACTTTTTAGAGGTATAAACTCCCTACGTAATTGCAGTCCGAAGTAATATTAAAACTCAGAATATAAGACAGTTTCCGAAATTTTTTGCGAACTTTAGCGCGTCTGGCGGAATTTACAGCCGACGGAAAGTGTCCGGAAATATTGAGTATTGATTTTTAACTATATTCAAAACCATATATGTAATACTTCTATATTGGTAGTAAGCTAACATCTCAATGTGTAAGCATTCCGAAATCATAGCGAGACAGTCTAGTACTGTTTTTGTCAATGTATTGTGTACTTGAGTGCCGTTTTTGTAAATGTGTCGTGTACATGTTTATTTATAAACGTATGTGTTCCTTTTCTTTCGTACGTGTTTATTGATATATCTGTACTGTAGTGTTTTCGGACGGTACTAGCTCTTACTGCCAATATAGGAGTATTACATATATGTTTAAAACTAACTTCAAATTTAACGTTGGTAAGTAACGCAAAAGCGTGTTCCTTTCCAACCTGTTACCTGTGAAAGAGACGCCTACCTAAGCACGCAGATTGTCATACATTTTTAAACTCGTATAACACTAACTACTTATTCCCTAAATAAAGTTACTTCGAAAATAAGATAGGTATGGTGGCACTGGGATCTTGGGATATAGATAAGATTTATTCAAAAGATTTTTTGTTCGCCGTGTTTATCTGTATTTCACCAATCTTTTTACTCGATTCTGGGACAATGTAACATTTTTATAGTCCATCTCTGGTATTGTATGCACATACCAGTAGCTTAAAACATAGTTGTTGGAGTTTTAGCTTTTTACCATTTGGCCTGCCATTTAGCAACACCTGCTGCTTATTTTGACAATGTCAACTATGAAAACCAAAAAATCCGGTAGCAAGAGTTTACTGTCTTTGTAAAGCAAACGATGTCGCTGCGAAAGTCCTGCGGCCTTCAATTGCGTAGTAGCTGACAACTACCTAAAACAAAAAAGGATACACTCTCATCTACAAACATATGTATGTATGTATGCATTTACAAGCAAAGTGTAAAATAAACTAAAGAATTTTGCGTCTAAATGTACCACGAGAAAGTATCCATTTTCCACCTTTTAAGTCTTGTTTTGAATAGCCTAATGCGAATGGATAGGTGGAGATGGAACACATTAGTGATCTTAGTAGTTCCTTTCATGTATACATACATATGTACCTGCGATACATGTTTGTATGTATTTGTATGTACAAACCCAGTAGAAGTTGGTTGTATGCATTCATGAAAAATGCTTGTTATATGAGTGAATTAGTGTGAACAATTCATGCGTAGTTATGAATTTCCACAAATAAATTCAAATTCTAGCGAACTGCAAGCGAACGTACGTTGTTGTTGTTTTAAGTACATTTCTTGATAAATTTGAAGTGGAATTTTTGTAATATTTTCAGTCTTGTACAAAAATTTAGCACTAACGGCTGCATTTGCATAAGTATGTACATAAATGCTACCTTTTTGTATGTCCCCGTATATTAAAATATATCAGAAAAGTAGCATTTACATATGGGGATACATATCTTGTAAGAATGCTTTAATGCTGTTACTTTAATGCAGTTTTGTATATTTGCAACATTAATACAGCTATATGCATACATCAGTAGTACAAGTGTATGGTTAGAGTACGCATATGCTCTGAGAAACCACGCGTGTCAAATGGAAATGAAGGTTCATTTATACTGAAATGTATACACAGCCAGCTCATGCCTCGAACAGCGATGTCGTATGCATAAAATTTCTACTGGGTATTTTCAAATACTGGAAAGATACTCATTTAAGCAAAGTGCTAGTTCCAGAAAAAAATCAACTATAAAAGTATTTAATTTTATGTTGGAGTTTATAAGTTTTAAATATAAATACTTGGATACACCGGACGTGATTAGATACGCCTGAAAGGTATTTTTGCGTTATTGCAAATGCAAATATTCCTTTACGACACCTTGCAGCCTTTTAAAATAGTATATTCGTGTAACTCTTTCATCCATCCATAAGCGTTACTAAATACACTTCAGTACTCCCCATTTCTATGGCTTTCAAGGTACATACACCCACATACATATCGATGGCTGAGTGGAAGACAGATCTATCGCGGCAGCCAGTTCGAAAACGCCCTATCTCAGAAATTTTTTGAAGAACGCCCTACTTCAGAATTTGATTTAAGAACGTCATACTTAGTTCAGAATTTTATTGAAAAACACCCTATCTCAGAATTTGGTTGAAGAACACCCTATCTCGGAATGTATTTTCAGCTGAGATAGGGCGTTTTTGAATCAGTAGATGAACTAGGGTGTTTTTCAATAAAATTCTGAAATAGGGCGTTCTTCAATCAAACTCTGAAATAGAGCGTTGTTGAAAAATTTTCTGAGATAGGGCGTTTTCGATCTGACTTTAGCGCCCCTTAGCGCCTTTTTCACAAATACCTTTCACAATGTTGTAGGTCATATCCGAAACAAACATTTCGACTACACCGCTATCTACCGAAAGCATTTGCTATTTAAAATAGCTCAAATAGTGTTTTCTCTAATATCTTGAATCCAGCGCCTCCTGAATCGGGGTTCTTAAGCTTTCTCGTGACTTAGCCGGTATACATAAATCCGACCATATAAAATTTTTACAAATGTCTTCACTCAAGCGGCTGCTGGCGTGGCTATTTTTAAACGATTTTCGTTCCTCGAGGCCAATATAAATATGTACAGGTATACATATGTTCCAAATGTGAGTCAGATCGGACCACTTGACAGATACAAACATATGTAGTTAGAACCGTTACTCAGTTTGGGACGATACCAAAAACTTCGCCAGTCGCCTATCTCTTTTGTGAGGTTGCGTCAGTTGTTAATCCCGAGGGCGGGCCCCTTTCTCTCGTTTTACACCCTTTTCCTTCAGGATTCCATTGCGAAATTGTATTTAAATTAAAACTTAAAATAGATATACTAAAAAGGTAAAAATAACCTTATATACCTATAGTTGAGTATGAATGTATACGCCTCGAAGCACCATATGCAGTCATCTAACCCATCGGTTCCCAACCGATGTCGCGACCCACTAGCCATCAGAAAAGCTAAGAAAAATACAAGATTTAAAACACTGTCATTCGATCCTGACATGGACGTGTTAGTTTAATTGAAACAGTCCTAAAAATCTCATTAATATTGTGTTCTTACACTAAAAAAAAATTATAGTTAAAAAACTAAAAACACGCTTTTATTACAACAAGAAGAATAGGAAGTTCCCTAACTTGATTTAATTTAACTTTTTTAAATCAGCTAAAATTATGATTAAAGTGATTGGCCCGTAGTCAAAGACAAAATAAAGTCCACTGTAAAGTTAGTTGCAGCTTTTTGACATAATTTTCCATGGGATATCTGTAAAAAAAAGTACAACAAACTTTACAGTGGACTTTATTTTGTCTATTACCTTTTTTATACCTACGCAAGAACCGCATTAACAAAAGGCTGATTTGGCTCAACACATATTCCTTTCAAGCATTTATACCTGTGTCGTTAAGGCGCACTCGCTGAAACCTTATTGAAAAGTAAACAACATTTGTTATTTTTATTCCATATTTCTTAAATAATTAATTTGCGCGGTGGGCCGAAATGGAAGCGAACAACAATTCAAATTTGTTATAATAATAATTCAAATTTAAAACAGGCTGTATAAAGAAAACCAGCCTTTTTTCACTTCGCGTCAAATGAATCATGTGTTTATACCTGCTTTCTAAGCGATGTGAGAAATAAAAAAGCGATTTGAAAACAAATTCGAGTCAACACACTTTTGTATTTCTGACCGTATTGAAAGCTGGTTTATGCTTCCGTTTTGAATCACCTCGAACTGGGTCAAAGCGCTTTAAGTGTTGGTATAAACAAGGTATATGACTATAGGCCAATCAGTTTTATCATGTTTTTAGCTGATTTAAAAAAGTTAAATTAAATCGCGTTAGGGAACTTCCTATTCTTCTCAAACGGAATCGCTGTATATATCAATTGTTTTATACTTTTTAGTTCTTGTTGTAATAAAAGCGTGTTTTTAGATTTTTAACTATAATATTATTTTCTTTTTAGTCTTTTGAAATCTTCCAATTAATATTATACTGTCTGTATATTTCTCATCCTGTCCATTTCTTTCAATGCATCGTTATTGCATGGCTTCTTTCCAGTCAGTTTCGAGTTATCCAATTCCTCTATCTGAAGTTCTTCTAGCGATCGTACTCTGCTAACCGTTTTCTTAAGTATTTACAGCGGTAAAATACAATCGCAAAACGAGCTTATATGAGAAGGTTGTACTATTAATTTTCCGCGACGTGCTTTTTAGCTACATTTTTTATCTAGCGTGCTAGATTTTACCTTAACAAACAAAATTTTCAATATATTTCAATTTAAATAGGTAATACACATGTTCTGAATATAAACCAAATCGGAGCACAGATGCCGATTTTTTTAATTATATAGACTCACGCGCCACATAACTGCGAACATTTTTTGTGTAGTTATTTCTTTTCATGTAAATGTGAACTTAATCGGATCATAAAGACGGTTTCTACAAATATCTCGACTCCTGCGCCACCTATCATCAAAATTTTTTGTGGATTTATTTCTTTTCATACAAGTAATGTATATCTATACTAATTATATATGAGAAGTCCTTTTTTTAGGAACAGTTAATCTCGCGAGCGGCTGGTCCGATTTTCATGTAATTTGTAAATAAATTTGTATATAAATAGCTTTCAGTAACCACCATGTTTTAGCCTAAAAAAAATTACTTCTTTTCGGGTAGGTGGACCAGGGACCGGTCTATTCGAAAAAATCTTATTATGGTCCGGTTTGCTTAAAATTTGGTACGTAAGTAGCTTTTTGCCTGGATAAGCTTATAGATTCCCGTTTTCCGGTTTTCATGCAATTTCGAATATAAATATCTTTGAGCAACCACCATATCAAGGGGCGAATTCGCCACTAGGCAAGATTATTTTGCGCCAATCAGAAACAACGGATACTGTCAAAATATAATTATAATATATAATATATCCCAACTAATATATATTTTGAAAGCCGTTTTTTAGTTTTCGCAAGGATCGAGAGCGGCTGAACCGATTTTTTTGAAACTGCCACCTGCCGCACGTGTCCCAAGGATGGTTTTAGGCTAAAAAAAATCTATATGTAAAGGGGACTTGGCACCTTCCATACAAACCGAATTTCTCATGCTACATATCTCTGAAAGTGTGCGTGGCAGGGTTCTGGAACTTAGTATGGAGATATACGAAATCAATCGCATACCCTTGGATAAAAATTTAAGCTATTGTAAAAAGGGGTGTGGCAACTCCCATACAAACCAAATTTTTTATAATACGTATCTCTGGAAGTGTTCATGGTAGAGTTCTGGAACTTGGTATGGAGATATACGAAATCAATCGCATACCCTTGGAGAAAAATTTAAGCTATTGTAAAAAGGGGTGTGGCATCTCCCATACAAACGGAAGTTTTCATACTGCATATCTTTGGAAGTGTTCATGGTAGAGTTCTGGAACTTGGTATGAAGATATACAAAATCAGTCGCATACTCACGTAGAAAAAGGGCAGCTGTTGGAAAGGGGGGCGTGGCACCTTCCATATAAATCGAATTTTTATACTGCATATCTCTGAAAGTATTCATGGTACAGTACTGGAACTTCGTATGGAGATATGTATGTAGTTGAAATCCAGTCCATACTCATGGAGAAAATTTGGGCTATTTGAAAAGGGGGTGTGAGGCCTACAAACGTACCGACCTTTAGCTATCTTTGAATGTATTTACAATTCCTTTGTAGGTGTGTTTGTGAGTGAAATCGTCTTAAATCCCAGCAAAACCAGCGTGTCCGAAACTCCAACACAAACGCAAATTTTATGGTGTTACTAACACACCTGTAATAATTTTTGATTGGAGCGCCATCTATTGTTTTTTCGTGCGAGCTATCTTTCACATATGAGTAAATAGTCACGCTAATCTTTTCAAATATGAGCAAGCAGGCAAACTATTTGGTTTGAAAAATCACACGTACACAAAACATCTGGGAGCATTTTTGATTCACTAAAAAGGGGCCGTAAAGGTCAGATTAAATCGACCTGTTGCTCCATTGACTTTTATTGGGCATAGGGGTTCACAATAGTAACAATAATCATAATCATAATAATATTATCTAATGTTATTCAAAATTTCTTTACTCGGCGACCCCAAGCGAAATTGTTTACGATTAAAAGTTAACTGATTTATAATGTTAAAGAATGGTAACAACAATTTTAAGTTTTCATTAAGTATTTTTTTAATAGCTTTCGTGGGATAGTTTTACGTTTTCTTTACTGTTTTATCATTTTGTTATTTATACCAGCAGCTTTTAGCCGACATCATAAAAGGAGGAGGTTATCAATCCGTCGGAGTAATTTTTTTTTATGCCCGAGCGCACTTGTATACATAAATGATCAGAATGAAAAAAGAAATCGATAAGCGATGCGAATCCACTAAGAAATATGATTCACATTTGAAGAAAGGAAAAATGTTTCCAAAAGTATTGCCAAGTGCTGGATTAGACAGCAAAAAACTAATGAAAAAAGAAAGGCTTATCTAAGATATAAGAGAAACACGCGAGCATGGAGGATTTGGAAGACCTGAAGTTTCCAAAACGAAATTGGACGAGCAAAGCGTTACTTTTGATGTCGAAAAAATTCGAAATTGACGATCAGTAAGAAGTAAATAGTACGTAATTGTTGCACTCAAAATAAAAGTTCAGTCTTTCTAATAAAACTTATGTTTAATTTTTATAATTTATACAATTTTAACCTAAACGTAAAATTTTTTTGGAAAGTTTAAGTTATAATATTTTTATATTGAGCTCACTAAAATGCTACATTTCCAAACAGTCGCACTAAAATGTAGCATTTTGCTTTTTAATTACTGTGTAATGGCTAAAAGGAGAAACTATTTTAATAAACAAATAAGGAATAGTTTCATGCTTATTTAAGGTAATTATTGCACATAAAAAATTTAACGTACTTCAAAGGGCAGTGGTAAAAAAAAAACTTTGTCAATTTACGTAAAATCGTTTATGATGGAAATGTAGCATTTGTTTGTATGTGTTTTTGTACTATTTGGTTACAATAATTTCGAGCTATACTAAACAATTTTTTAGTAAGTAATAGTTATAGGTTTTGAAAAAAAAAATTGTACAGGAGACCACTTGAGAAAACTTGTAAAAAATACATACTTTAATTCATTCTCAACATTTTTATACCTTTCATGAGCATAATATGGTATTATAATTTTGGTCCGATGTTTGTAAGTACCAGAATAAGAAGAGATAGACCCATTGAAATGTATACTTAAATGATCAGGACGTCGAGCTGAGTCGATTTCGCCATGTCCGTCTGTTTGTATGCAATGTAGTATCTCAGTTTTGGAGATATCCCGGTGAAATTTGGTAGGTAGGTGTAGTTTTGTAATATATTAATCATTTGTCGGAAACGGAAGAATTGGACCACTATAACATATAGCTCCCATATAAGTGATTGTTCAGATATGAGATTTTTTGCTCTAACTTCTCCATTCACGCAGCTATGAATATGAAATTGCGCACAGTTTTCACTCATTATTAGCAGAATACTGACAGTGAAAATTACAGAGATCGGGTCACTAGTTATTAGGTATAGTTACCGTAGTTACTCCTTCATATGGACAGCTAAAACCGATAAATTTGCAAGGTCTACTGAGAAAATCGTCAAAATCTATGCTGTATAAACTTTGTTTCCTATACCACTGATTGTTCAGATACCAGTCTTTGAAATATATCTCCTTCATGTAGGAGCCGAAACCCATTAAATTGTGCTACCGGTCAAAATCACTTAGATTGGTGCAATATAAGGTATATCTTCCATACCTCTGATTGGTTAGATATGATTTTTTATATATGTAACTCCTCTATCTATGGAGTGCATTGGGGTATAGTCGTTGCGCTGGGTATGCAGTTACAGTTGCATGGCTATACTCAATCCCGACTCTTGCGTCCTCGTTCGCGCACTCTGGTACTTAACTTAAGTACTTAAGTACTATTAGCAACAACATTGTGAAAGTGATAAATATAGTTAAAGGAGACCTCCATTAGTATCCCCACCGAGTTTCATAAAAAAATTCAGTATACTTTGCACGGAATAGCAATTGGTTCCGTAATGGAAATCTCAGCCGAAGCCGTCGTGCGCTGCAATTGTGTTTACTCTGATGGATTTCACTGCGACAACTGTTCAGATGTTCACTTACCGCCAACCGCTTTACCGTCGTCCACTGTAATTCTGGGTAGAGTTTAAACGTTTTGTTTTTTATGTGCCTGCAAGTTTCTGCTAGTAAAATTTTTACTTGTAACTATTTGCAGCTTTACCGTGCAGTTACGCTTTCGTTTTGGCTTGAACTTGCAAGTTTTTTGAGAGATGGAACGATTTTGCAGTGAAAAATTCCAATTTCCATTAAAAGCCAGATTTTTTTTGATATTGAAGAAACCTATTCTTGTTTTACAGATTGAACAATGGGGCGTATTCTTGTTTTTGTCCGTATCGAAATTTTGTTATCATTTGCTTTAAAAAAATTTCAAACTTTCGATTCGTACGAAAACAAAAATAGGCTTCAATATTTTTATACAAAATCAACAAAAACATTTTGGTACCCTGCAGGGAAAGTTACTAGTTGTGAACTAGAATTCTACCAGTTTGCGTTTCAGCTCAACTAGTTCACGTTCTATCCTTTTTCAATGTTAGCGACTGGTAATTTTAACATTGCGATCTCCTACGAGATGTCAATTGTCAGGCCATGCACCAGCATCTACTAGTAGCATCATACCAGTTGATGAGATAGTCTGCCAATTCATTCCCCATGAAAAGCATTAAAATGCCTTTTTGCTCGCGGCGCTCCAACAGTCGCAAAGGCCGACAAAGCAAAGCACTCGCGTGGTATGCCTGAGGTACCAGGTTCAAACCGTGGCGCAGGTAAAATTTTTTTATTTCATTTATTTTTTTATAACATTTCTTTTATTTAGATATATTTTTTATTTAGGGTTTTTTTGTTATTCTTAAATTTAATTTAAAAAATATATATATTTTTTATTTCTTTTTCTTTTTTTTTGTTATGCAACTAGATTTTTAAGTTTGTTATTTATATTTAAATTGAAATAATTATTCCTACTTACATTGATCTAACTTTAAAAATCTTAACCACCTCCAAGCGGCCTCGAACCTGCGATCCCAGAACCAGAACCAGTAGTCTGCACGTGACGCCACAGCCGACATTTGTGAGAAAAGCAATTAATGGCGTTTTATTTTAGGCTTTGGTAATTCAAAGGCAGATGTCGCTGAACGCTTAAGTTCTTCGAAAATGTCACATACTAGTTTATGAACTAGTATTTTTTCTAACTGGTTTGGGTTTTCAGTGCAGGGTATCTAAACATCGTCCTTGGTATGCGTAGGTACTTGTTTCGTTCTCGAAATTCCATCGATGACAAAGTACGCGGCGATGAGCACTGGTAAACATTAAGGATGCTCATAGTGAGTCGCACAAATGGAATGTCAATTGCACTCATCTGCTGGAGTTATCGTCATCCTCTGTTGTTTTCCTTTAATCAATAATTCACACAACAGTTTGATACCCTGCGGCCGCATTAGCTTAATCTCCAATTACCAAAAGAGCTTGGGTCGACTACCGTGACTAGCCTTTATCAACCCATCTTCGCCTAATGGCGATCTCCTGTTGCTTCATTGCTGCTTTGGTGCCATTTTGTAAGTACCTATACGGCTAAATATGTGCAAACTTTCTGTAACCAAGGACTTTAGGTAGATTCATATATAGATATGTACATGTGTACAAAGGTTCATTTTTGAACTTGCATGCACAATGTTGTACCCTAGATTATTGTTAAGCATGTACGTATATATATATACATATATGTATATGTACATATACACTTAATAAAGAAATGTATAAAATTATGTATGTATCTATGTTCTTCAAGACTGCTCCTTTCACTGCTCCAACACCCCAATAGCTTTATGACATAAAAGTGAAGTGAAAGGCATTGTTATTTGCTACTCAAATGCTATAGCACAAAACTTCTTTGTTTTTGTCAGTTGTTCACCGCCATTGCTTATTACCCTGATGTCTCTTACTACCCCAGATCTCTTGCAAGCACGTACTTTCAGAACCTTTTACTCATTCGCTTTTGTTTATCAAATTTCTTTGTTTTCTTTGTATATTTTTTATTATCTTTCTTCTTAACCTTTATGTGCTCGGTACCATTTTTTCCGATATTATTTGATACATAGACAAATTCCACAACAATAGTATCCAAGGTTTTTCAGTAGTTACAAATGTAGTGACCATATAATATGTGTGGAAAGTCAAATCGTTTCTCTTCCATGCCAACTGACGCCAATTAGAAGTGCCATGCGAAGCCAAGGCCGTCTCCACCTGGTCTTTCCGTAGCAGAGGAAGCCTTCCTCTTCTTCTGCTACCAGCATCGCGACCCGCATCATAAACTTTCAGAGCTGGCACGTTTCTGTCCATTCGTATGAAATGAAAAACCCGACGGAGCCGCTGTATATTAATCCGCCGCACTATATTTACATCGTTAATATTTGTCATCGTTCCACCGTTTGCGCCATTCGCTTACCCGCAAAGGACCGTAAATCATTCGCAGAATATTATTCTCGAAAACTCCTATAGCCGCCTAATCAGAGATTTTCATACGCCATACACTAGCACGGGCGTTGTGATTTGACTGCACTTTTCAAATGCTTACTCAGTCCAAAATAGTGCTTATTGGCAAAAGTGATTCTCCGTTGAATCTTAAAGCTGATGCCAGATAAAACTTTGTAGCTTTGCGTGACATTTATAACTTTGCCAGCAAAGCGCCAGACGCAAAAGGTATGCCACAATGAACGCCAAGAAAACAATGTTGTACCGCTTTTTTACTCATCAAAGTTGCTGTGGATTTTAATTATTTTGATTTAAAATTATCAGCAATGTAATTAAGTTTTATGTTTCTGCATGAAAACCCGAATTTGGACGAAACAAAATAAATATTAAACCGGCTGATTGTCAAAGCGCGCAAAAAGATGGGAGTTGACCATCTTTTCGCTTCGCGCTGCCGCTTCAACGATTTATGTGGCATGCTTTGTGCATTTTCATACAATTCATCTTATCTGTCAAAGCGAATCTGTCACGTAAAGCGAAGCAAGCGTTTTATCTGGCATCAGCTTAAGGCTGAGATTATTTTTGTTAGTAATGCTGGTTCCTAAATAAACGGAGTCTCTACTTTTTCGAACTTATAAAACTCAACACTGCTCTAACTTTGAGCAAATGTTGCTCGATAAATCAAAGTTATTTTTTTAATTTAATCTTCAATGTAACACTAGATTATTTTAAATAATTATGTAAAAATGTGCACACAAGTATAACAGTTAGCACACCCATGCTTTTTTAACATACTGAAATAATTATCCATAGAAATTCATGATTGCTACAAATTTTGACTTTTTGACGTCCATGCATGACAGGAAGGTTAAATAATAATCCAAAATAGCAGTGGCAATCCTATCAAAAAAGCACCAACAGTAGCAGTATAGAAACTTTCACTGTTTTGTAATCAAGGTGCTAGCAGGAAAGCGAGCTGCTCTACATTTCATTCTTCTGCAAATTTAAACAACAATTTTCTGCATTTGCTACTCAATATTTTTGCTATCTTCGACGTCAATTTCGTTATGAGAGGGTCGCATCCGTTAAATATTGCTTACAAGTTAAATACATACATTCACTCCGGTTTTCTGTGAAAAAGTTAATTCGAGGAGTAGATAGTAGTTTTGTTCGCTTTGCAAATAACTTGTAACGGGTGATTTTTTTGAGGTTAGGATTTTCATGCATTAGTNTGTACGTGCGTTCGTTTAGGCAAAAAACTTGCAAGCCTTGCAAGGAGCGAGCGCAGTTTTCACGTTGGAGGGGAAGTTGTACTTCTAAATATATATAACCAGAAAATACTGAAAAATCGCTTCAGATAATAATAAAAATAAACTTTTTTAAATTTTCAGAAATTTCATTTCATTAACATACAATTAACAAAGAACTCAAACCTAACCGACCTCAAAAACAGGAGGAGGTTATCAATTCGTCGGAATACTACCGCATAACTGTGGACCATGTGAACCGATTTCAATAATCCTTTTCTTAATCGGAAAGAAGGTACCTCAAGGGTCGTCCCGTAATTTGGTTTAGATGCGATCATTGGATCGTGAAAAAATTAACGGTACTCCTAAATTTGTATATGAGAATTGAAGGCGGTTGTGGTTTTTGCTTGAAAATTACTTCTTTAATAAAAAACTCTGTAAACACAAGATGCGCTCAGCTTTCAAAAGTAATAAAAAATGTTAAAAAAGAGTTTTAATATTAATTTTATTCAATTTCTGGTTTCTGGTTTTCGATAGAGATGGTGATTTTTCACGATTGCCTAATTTTTTTAATATTTCGAGTACCGAAAAAATTAACTAAACTTGTATTTTTATTATGTAGCTCATTTTGGTGGAACGAACTCGAAGTTGGAAAATTAAGCCTTCGAATGCTTGTTAAGTATACATATATCAGTGGTAAACTCTTTTAGGCTGTAAAGTGTAAAAAACAACAGTAAGGGACTATGCCTTACATATCTTTAGGACAATGTTTACATTCGCATGCCGCACCAAAACCCCCCCTTGTGTGCGCTAATGATTGTGGCACATAGTTGCACTTTTGTCAACAATAATCTGAGGACTTGGCTCTAGTCCAAAAGGCTTGGATCGTTAGAAACAAGGTTTGACAGGTGGTAACAGCTCCAGTAGCAGGTAGGATCAGAGCTTGAATTCTAATTAAAACAAGTAAGAAAGTCTAAGTTCGGGCGGAGCCGAACATTAAATACCCAGCGCAAGTATTAAATATATGTTTTTTCACCTTTCCGAAAGCTACCGCTACATGGTAAGCCGGGGTGTATAAATTTTGAGTAAATTAGCGTCCTTCAATTTCGAAATATTGCAGTTTCAAGCATTTCTGAAATTTACCGTTAAATGAAAAGCGGCCGTAATTTTAGTCCGATTTCAATAATTTTCAACGCTTTGCTTTTATGTGGCAAGGACAATAAAAATACCGAGTTTGGTACAAATTGGTAGAACGGTTACCGATATACATATATGTGATCATAAGTGGGCGGTGCCACGCCCGTTTTCCAAAATTTTACCATAAACGTAGTTCTTGGTAAAGAATTGTTGCAAGCATCAATTTTGAATAAATTAGCTTTAATATTTACTGATTTATAAAAGATTTTTTATTTCTCTAAATTACCGTTATATGGGATGTGGGCGTGGTTATTGTCCGATTTTAAAAAGTTTGGGCCATTTAGTATGATGTACCAAGGCCAACAACTGTGCCAAGTTTGGACGAAATTGGTGCAGCGGTTACCATGAAATACACATGTAACCATAAGTGGGCGTGGCTACGCCCATTTTCCAAAAATTTATAAAATTCTTATTTTTCGTCTAAAAATTGTTGTAAATATGAATAATCTTCAGTAGTTACTAAAATATCGCAGTTTTCGTATTTCCGAAAATTACCGTTATATGGGATGTGGGCGTGGTTATTGTCCGATGGGCGTGGCTACGCCCATTTTCCAAAAATTTATAATATTCTTATTTTTCGTCTGAAAATTATTGTAAATATCAATTTTGAGTGAATTATCTTCAGTAGTTACTAAAATATCGCAGTTTTCATATTTCTGGAAATTACCGTTATATGGGAAGTGGGCGTGGTTACAGTCCGATTTCTCCCATTTTCAATACCAACCTACCTTGGATTAACGGAAACCTACATACAAAGTTTCGTTGAGATATCTCAATTTTTGCTCGAGTTATCGTGTACACGTACGGACGGACAGGCGGACGGACAGACAGATATGGCGTAATCGACTTCTCTATTCATCACCCTTGTGTCGAGCGGTTTGTCTGATCGGATAAGGGACTGGCAGGTGTCCAAAGAACACTTTTTTTCTCACCACCTCTACATTAGTTTTAAGTTCAATTTTGATCTTGCTCCTTTAACAGCAAACAGAAACAAGAAGCGAACCGACTGGGTAAAGTATAAAAATACGTGTCGGCCTCTCTATACAGATACGCTTCTCACGACAAGTCCTGCTTATCATTAATACCTGGTGAAAACGAATGAGTCTCTCGAATACGAAGGTGGTTTCTCTCGGTGAGCTGGACTCATCGTCAAAAATTTATGAAGCAGTGAACTTTGTGACAAATGCATGTAATGCTGCTTTGAAAGCCTCCTGCCCAAGTACCCTCCCGACAAAAAGAAACCCCAGTGGTGGAATCCTGAAATTTTTGCTCTGAGGAAAAACAGCAAGAGGCTCTTCAATCAATCTAAGCCAACAGGTCTTTGGCAACCCTACAAAGATGCACTCAAAGTTTTTAAGAAGACCATAAAGAGGGCGAAACGCGAATTTTGGCAAAACTTCTACAACAACATAGAAGAGAACTCTGAAGCCAACAGGCTGAGGAAAGTTTTTTCGAAATCCTCTTCAAGTATGAACTCTATCCAGAAGCCTAACGGTGACTGGACTACATCATGTAACGATATGCTGGAGGTCCTTATGAGCACTCACTTCGCGAGGTGCTCGGATGGTACCTCCGGCTTTTCGCCCGGTCCTAGGACCTACTCTGGGTGATACCGTCAGGGAAATCGTAAGTGATGAGAGGGCGGAATGGGCTTTAATGTCCTTTCAACCCCACAAATCTCCGGGCCTTGACGGAATCTTTCTCGCTAAATTACAGGAAGCTAAGAACATAATGTGCCCTCTGCTTTCTCAGATTTTTACAGCCTACCTAACTCTGACTCACAAACCACACGAGTAGACAAAGGAAAAAGTTGTATTCCTACCAAAAGGAGGCAAGGCTGCTCATACGAAACTGAAGGATTTCAGGCCTACATATCAGCCTCACTTCATTCTTTCTCTGGACAGGCTCATCGACGAATATATTCGACGGAATATAAAAACTGAAAACCCCTCCTCGTATCAGCATGCATATTCCAAGGGAAAATCCATGGAGACCGCACTTCACGAAATCGTAACGACGATTGAAAAAGGATTGGCCTTAAAGGAATACACGCTCGGCGTTTTCTCGATGTCGAGGGTGCTTGCAAAAACGTCTACCCGAAGTATGTTGTGAACTCCCTTCTCATGGCGGGGGTGCAGCGTGGTGTGGTGGATTTTGTTGAGCTCCTTCTCGGAAAGAGAACTATTCCATCAGAACTGGGGGACGGTTCCATTACAAGCTATACCACCAGAGGCACTCCGCAAGGGGGCGTTCTCTCGCCTCTACTCTTGAGTCTCACAGTGAACACCCTATTTCTAAGCCTGAAGAGCACCGGTTGTCTAGTCATAGCGTATGCTGATGACATTGCAATTGTGGCAACGGGCAAACATCTTCTTATTGAAAAACGCACTTGGTCTGGTAAACAACTTGTCCAAGAAATGTGGACTTAGTGTCAATCCTACCAAGACAGAAAGGGTACTTTTCACAAGCAAGTATAAAACTCCTTTAATTAAACCTCCCACCCTAAACGGGGTGGCGCTTACTCTCACAACTGAGATCAAATACCTTGGAGTTGTTCTAGACAAGAAACCGGACTGGAAGCGAAACACTGAAGACCGCTCCAGGAAGGCCAATACTACCTTGTGTGCCTGCAAGATGGCTATAGGCAAAAAAAATAATTTAAAAAATATTTTTTAAAAACAAGCTTTTATTTAACATGTACAATCAAATGAATAAAATAAAATAAGTTAAGGTCTCGTTAAAGTTACTAAAAGCCATTTAGTGAAAGGAGTTATTCAAACTCTAATGAAAATTACTAACACTTTGTACTAATTTACTTCGGTTTTAGAAAAGCTTGTCGCGCGAATAGCAAACCGGCATTTAAATATCTGCATACATACATATACATTAGACTGCATCACCAAAAAAAGTTGCAGTTTTTCCGTCGGGATTACAAAATGTATTATATTTTAAGACGTCCACTAAAATATTTCGGAAAAATATTAAGATTTAAGCGAGCTGGACCGATTAAAAATTACCTCCACAAATGAAGTTTTTTATGAATAAAAATAGTTTCTTAAAGAACTTTTTGAAAAAAGTCCCCTCAGATGACAAATTAGAATAAGCTTAAAAAATCTGCATAAAAATATTTAAAAATCTTTTCAACGGAATCGTAAGAATGAGATTTTTGATGCTGTTTACTTTTACTTTTTTCAAAGATTGATTTACGAAAAACTTGAATACTGGGCCAAAACTGTTCTGACTTAGACTTATGGGATCTCAGTAGAAAGGTATTTTCACACCGTTTTCATTTCTGGCCAAAAGAAACGTCATTCGTGTCCCATCTTTTTTTTCGAATACCAAAACATCTTAATTCAACTTTGAATGAGGTTCGTTTCTCCTACCTTTCTCTTCCATCCTTTGAATAAGTTTATTAGCAAATAAATGAAAANTTTTTCTTATACCAATCTTTGAAAAATGTTAAAAACAGCATCATCATTACGATTCCGTTAAAATTTTTTTTAATTTTTTTTTTAATATTTTTATGCAAATATTTTAAGCTTAAACCGTTTTGTCATTTGAGGGGATTTTTAAAAAAAAATCTTTAAGAAACTATTTTTATTCATAAAAAACTCCATCTTTGGAGGTATTTTCAAATCGGTCCAGCTCACTTAAATCTAAATTTTTGTTTCGAAATATTTTGGTGGACGTCTTAAAATATAATAGATTTTATAATTCCAATGGAAAAACAGTACCGATTTTTTTTTGTATGGGGAGTGATGCAGTCTAATATACATACCTAACCAATTATGCATGTGCGCTGAATTCGCCGACAAGCGTTTTTAAAAACGAAGTAAATTAGTACAAATTGTTAGCAATTTTCATTTTTTTTTCATTAGAGTTTGAATAACTTCCTTTCACTTTAACGAGACCTTAACTTATTTTATTTCATTAATTTTAGTGCAGTTTTGACAAAATTTCCTTGCTAAAAAATCTTTTGTTACACTACTTTATTTTATTCCTTTGATTGTACATGTTAAATAAAAGCTTGTTTTTAAAAA
>NW_016157107.1:170814-210560 GCF_001687245.7 Rhagoletis zephyria
ATATTAAAAAGTGTTATTTTATTATATGTACAAAATTTTGCAATAGATATTAAAATAATTCAACTTGCAATGAAAGAGAACAGAAGACTATGCAAGCAAAATGTTGTTTGCTTACGTTTTGTATAAACATACATATGTACATACATTCATATAGCAGCAGTTAATTTTATTTAAAGAAATTGCGTGTCAATTCCGCTGTAGCGTTTGTAAATGGTGCATATATTTAGGCGCAATATTTAACTTATTCTGTCGGGGCGACATCTGGAGTCTTCTAATTGTATCTCCTTGATATGATGCCTACAACGAGGTTCATATCTTGACTAGGTTGATATCTGGAATTTGCCACAAAGAGCTTTGCTACACTACGCCGGCAGCTTTAACAATTTTATAGTGGTTTTACGTTCTTTGGCAAATTACGCACTGTTAGCCATAAATCTTACTATTTTTTGACCGCCTTTGAATCAAGACCCCTGGACCATATAGGGAATTCATTTATACTTCAAATTGCATTGCCATCGTGATTGGAACTATGCTGAAAATTTCAAATCTCTAACTTGTCGGGAAGTTAGTTTAAAATCGTTTCGAAATTTCCGCGATTTCTGCGGGATGACCAAGTTAAATAAAAGCTTATAAAAATGGGGAATAAAACCGCATATAGTGCACTTGGTGTACACAGCCGTGATAAGACCCATCCTTTTTTACGGGGCCACCTCATGGTGGCCTACGCTAAACAACAACTTGTCCAGAGCCAAGGTGGAACGTGCGTAGAGGACGGCTGCCATGCTCATTACGGGAGCGGGTAGTGACACCCTCCGAATCTCTGGAAATAATGTTAAACCTTCCACCTGTAGATCTCTACGGCAAATTTCGGGCCGGTTGCAGTGCGGCTAGGTTATTTACAATCCAGCCGTGGAGAGCCCTCAGATTCGAACACTCAAAAGTACTTGAAACTCTCCCGGATAATCTACGACAGATAGATTATATCACTCCTCTACTCTGTCTGGACAACAATTTCTCCACAAGAATCCCAGAAAGGAACGAGTGGGAAAGGGCCCAGGGTCGACGGCGGTATATACAAATGGTTCCAAGCTTAACAAAAGAGTGGGTAGCGGAATATACTCTGACGAACTCGCGCTAAACCTTTGTTTTCGCTTACCGGACCATTGTAGCGTTTTTCAGGCAGAATTAAACACCATAATGGAGGCGGATTGGTGGCTTATAACCTCCACCCCTACAGGATAGCCTGTTGCTATCTATTCTGACAGCCAGGCTGCTACCAAATCTCACACCAAATAATTATGGAAAGCTCAAATTGTAATTCTTGCAAAACTAAAAAATTTTTAAAAACAAAATTCGTCATAATTTAAAAGTTGGGGATAAAAATTATATTTTAGAATTTATGAAGGACAAACTACCTGAAAAGGGATTGATAGTAGTTTATTGTCCAAGCATTGATTTATTTTCGAGAATTTCAATCCAACTACATGCAATCCAACTACATGCAATACATTAAATATTTCGCAAAAAACAAGCATTTAAAAGTACTGAAATTTTTATAGAAGACATATTTGATAGAGAAAAGCTTTTACAACTGATAGAAATTACGCATGTTCCATCACCCTCTTTCGAGATTGACTCATCACATGGTAAAATATTGTAATTCAAATCCCTATACTGACGCCAGAAATTTACTACATATTTTATATTTAGTATGCATTTTGTTTTTTGTGGGCGAAATTATTGCATGTGTCATACAAAAAACTTGTAAAAAAGGACCAGTCCAGCGCCTTCGTCTTGACTTGCGGGCTGTATCGCAGCCATAGCCGCTAACCCTATTGTTAACAGCACATTCAAGTTTAAAACTATGCATGAAATATTCGTTTATTTAATAAAGTCAGAATCAAATTTAATAGGGGTATTCCATGACTAAGTGAGCCATATGGTCCAGTTACAAAGTTACTTATAAAACAGGTCCGTCTTGATTAATCATTAGTTAATACCCCAAATTACCAAAATTAAAAAAAAAAATCTTGCAGTACTATTTAATTTCAATTTAGGCTAATTTAAAACTTGAGCAGTAAAAAACTTTACAACCACGAAAATATTGTTTGATACAGAAAGCGTTGCAAAATCAATTGTCTGTAAAAGTAAAACGTGTTTGAAGTGTTGACTAAATTCCTCGTGTTTTCAGCTTTTAAAGAAAGTAAAACTCCGTTTAAAAAAGGTAAGCCTTTTAGTTATATTACAGTTTAAACTAAACAAGATTCTCCTCGTCCAACCCGTGACAATTAGGTAAAATTTTCGCTTTTCTTAGCTTTTGGATTTGGGATATGGCTGTAACTTTTTAACTAGTTTGTAATTCCGCTATAAATCCTTATTTAATTTGTTCTGTTCCATTCCACGGGAATGTCTTAAAATTATTAGAAGTTTTATCGTGTCCCCCCCGTGACAGTCACGGGTTGGACATTCATCATTGGTGATTAATGGTATATTCAAATGAAGAAATTGGTAAATTTTTATTCTCTCCAAAAGATTTACGAGAACTTTTTAGTATTCGGCGTGGATGTTTTGTAGTTTTTGCGATTTTTAAAGATTTGCCAAAAACCATTTTAAAAATTCCGAGGTTGATTTTTCTTTCCAGAACGATGGCTAAAACGACATCTGCTGAGCGAATGCGAAAATTTAGACAAGAATTAAAGAGCAGACCCGAAGAGTTAAGAAGGCACCTTCAGAAAGAACGAATGCGTGACAAGAAAAGACGTGAATTGCGAAAAGAAAAAGAAGCACGTTGTAAACGATTATTAAATGAAAGGCGATGCAAGGAAGCTCAGAAAAAAAGGAACTATAGAGCAAGAACAAAAACTCTTACACAAGCATTGGATGATGAACTTTCGCCACCGTCGCCATCATTAGGGTCATACAATTGTGCGCAGACGCTAGGCAAAGCAGTATGTAAAGTAAAACGAATCCTACCGTCTAGTCCAAGCAAGAAATTGGCCGTTATACGCAAACTAGTTTTGGAAAATTTAGGGAATGATGTTAATTTAGTTTCCCCAACCAACAAGAACAGAGATATGAAAAATGCCTTATCTGAAAAGGATAAAGAAAATGTCGTCAACTTTTATCTGCGTGATGATATCAGTCGCCAGTCACCGGGTGTTAAGGACGTTAAATCTATTAAAAATAAAGAAACGGGAGAAAAGACTTTATGCCCAAAGCGATATATGAATTTCACTGTAAGAGAAGCTTATTCTCTCTTCACTAGCGATAATCCTGAAATGAGTATACGAATTTCAAAATTTTATGAGCTTCGCCCCTCCTACGTCTTATTAACTAGCCAAATGCCCCATAATGTCTGTGTATGCAAATACCACGCCAATTTTAACTACTTAGTTGAAAGTATAGCCGCCAAATTACCAGGGTTCCCTAAAACAGGTGCCGATCTTCTAAACGAAATTTCTTGTGACGTCAATAGCGAACAATGTATGCTTGGAAATTGTGCTGAATGTGTCAGTGATCTGAAAACTCTATTGCTTGATAACGATACCTTGTACCAATCTTGTAGGTGGAAGCAGTGGTCTGATGTAGAAGGGAGACCCAATGTAATTACAATTGCGGGTACCATTGGAGAAGCTATGGAAAAATTGCAGCAGCAACTTCAACGATTTAAGACCCATGTATACGTAAAGAGAGTACAATATAATGCCTTTTTAGAAGCGAAGCGTAGTATACCAGCTGATGTAGCAATTTTGCAAATTGATTTTGCTGAGAACTACACCATACTCTCGCAAGATGAGATTCAGTCTGCACATTGGAAACACAATCAACTTACCGTATTTACAGGATGTGCTTGGTTAACTGACGAGAAAATAAGCTCATTTGCGATCGTAAGTGATGTTCTACGCCACGATAAGCACACCGTTTTTGCATGCCTAAAAAAAGTTATACTAATGCTTAAAGATCAATTTCCGGAATTGCAAACCATCAAAATTTTTTCTGATGGTGCAGCTTCACAATTTAAAAACAAGTTCACCATTTCAAATCTATGCTACATGCCCCGAGATTTCGGGGTTCAAGGAGAGTGGTACTTCTTTGCAACTTCCCATGGCAAAGGGGCTGTGGATGGGGTAGGAGCTGTGGTTAAAAGGGCAGTGTGGATGCAAATTAAGCAGAGGAAGTTACACATCAATAATGCCAAAGATTTCGTATCATCAGCTCAAAATGTAGTGAGAAATATTAATGTGATTGAACTATCAGAATCAGAAATCAGTGAGAATAAAGCAATGCTTGAAAGTAGGTGGCACTTTGCAATTGGCATTCCAAAAGTCCAATCACACCACTACTTCACAAGTGTCAACCAGGAATACCTAATACAACGCCTTACTTTTAAATCAAAACCAATAAAATGCAGAGCTTTCAAGACAAGCGTTGCTGATGTATATTCCGAGACAGATGAACCCTTGGCCTCTCTCATCAATAATGACTAAGCGCTTTTATTTGTATCATGTGGAAACCTCCGTTTCATAAAAGAAGTCGTACGAGTCCCACCCGTGACAAACGTTGTCCCGCCCGTGACATCATAAATTCAACTTTTTAAATGATAAAACACTATTTTTTGTTGTAAATTTGGTTACTGTATTTCTTCTTAGTCCTTTCTGTGTAATAAAATACCTTGTTTAAATAAAAATGTGAAATAAGTTCGCAGACTTTCTGATAAAAATTCAGATACTAAAATCCAGTGTCTTTTTTTTGTCCAGCCCGTGACAGAGATAATGACTCAGTATTTTCCGAAATAAAATAAAATATACGTAATTTTTCACTTCCTACTTACTCATCAATAAGTGGACTACGTTTGTTTATATCAAAATATATTTCAGCTGCGTATTTTAAGAATATATTTAGAAAAAGAGTGAACATTTTGCTGTACAATTGTCCCACCCGTGACGGTGGAATACCCCAATAGTTAAATCAATACGAATACAAAATATTTGTAATTGGCAATAGAGAAGCAGACCCACATGAACTGCAATCATATGTGGGTCTGATATTGTGATAATTATTTCAATTATGGGTTAAGTTGAATTTAATTTTTTAAATACGTGGAAACCTCCTAAATATTGTTCAGATATAAAGCCTTTTTAAACCCATTTGAATTGATACGCATGTTTTAATGATTCCCTTAGCTTATTAAACAATTTGTATTTAACTTTTTAAACAGGTGACAGCCCCTTTACTATTCTAAGCGTTCAAACTGCAGTTTTCTTGCCACTCATATGACTTATGTATACTTTAATGAAATTCGCCTCTTCAAATATGCGGAAACCCGGTTAAAATATTTTAAAACGAAAACCTTTTTAAACCTTTTTCGTCTGACAGCCAAAATAAACCAATTTTTACCATTGGTGCCAGGTGAAGGTCTAAAAATGACAACTACAACATTTGAGCAAGACATCCATACCGAAACTTAATACCTACCTCAAAATTTTGTACATAAATATATCGTGGTGGTATTTAATACTTATTTTCAAAATTAGAAGTTGAATGCGAAGGGGGTTACTCGCTTTATGTAGCTTTTTCGTACCATGCCTCTATTCGCTTTATCGTTTCTTATAGATACAGCAATATGTATTAAAGTTGAAGATAAACATTTTGAATGTTTTTTAACTCATCGGAATACGATTGCATTGAAATAGACCACTCCGAGTTTAAAAACTAGATGTCATTTGCTGATTTTTTACTATCCAACAAAATTAAAATGAACTTATTTTTTCTTCAAATTCCCACTTTCTTAAATTTTTTCCACTAGCGTGTCTTAGATTAAAGCTTTGCTTCTTACAATGGCGCCGGGTCCTGTTTGGTACTATTTAAAAATATTATTATATTAAAAACACTAAAGTAAAATGTGAAAAATGCGGTAAAGAAATGTGTTTAAAAATGGAACATTGCATTAAATAATTATAAATAAACAAATTCATACGAATTTAAAAAGAATGCAACTCTTCTATAGAAACGTTGCCAATAATTAAATTTTTTTAAATAAACTAAAAATATTTGGAGGATACAGTGCTTATAAAGTGCAATCAAATGCAAAAGAAATTCCAATTCTATATTTAAAGAATCTCGAAAAAGCGTTTAACTTCTTGAAAGTTTTTTTAAGAGCTCGGTTTTATTCACTACACTAAACTTATTTTCAATATGAAGTGTATTTTTAAAGTAAGTATAGAAGTATAAGTTCAGGCGAAACCGAAAATTATCTACATGGCTAAAGTGGTATGAAATCCAAATCTAGGGGGAAAACTACTTTCTCAAAGACGCTTTGACACCACTTTGCATCCATATGTTTTTGAGGGCGTTGAGTACGAATCTGAAGTCACATTTGAAAAATACAAAATGGCGGATCAATCAATCGGTTGTAATGAAATATGGTGTGCAAAGGCGGCCGCTGTGGTGTAATGGTTAGCAGTGCGCGCTACCACTGCGCAGGCCCAAAGCCAAAATCAGGCCCGACATAAAAAAAAAAGTAAACAAGTTTTTTTAACATCTGTCGCTCTTCGGCAGGCAATGGCAAACCTCCGAGTGTATTTCTGCCATGAAAAACAGCTTCTAAAAAAAAATACAATCGCCGTTAGGAGTCGGCCTAAAACTGTTCGTCGCTCCCCTTTATGGGACAACATCAAGGCGCACGCCACAAATCGGGGGAGATGCTCGGCCAAACACTAACATATGGATCCGCTATATAGCGAGCTCTAAAATGAAGAAATCAGTAAACTTTATCAAAACATTGTATTTTGGGGTTTTTGGAATCGCTGATTACGAATCTTGAATCTGAATTACGAATTTTGAAATGGAAATTGATTTGGACAGCCCTTCAAAAGAAAGTGAGTTTGAAGATAGTAACTTCATATAATTCGTTTTGTGTAGTTAAAGTCGAAAAAATTTAAGTGTGAATCAAATTTTATTTTTATAATATTTCACAGATGGAAAAGCAGAAAACAAAAAGTGGTTCAATAAATAGTCGAATTGGTAAAAAAATTCTATCAATTATGAAGATTGGCAGAAGAATTGAAAGGGTTAGTAAGGTTTGTTATTTTTTCTATGGAAGCTTCGAGTACAAGTAAATGTAGTACTTCTTGCAGCAATTATATTTAACTAACTACTTATCCACTTAACCTTTACCATTTAGTCTTTATAAAGGCTTACGAATAAACCTTCTACAACCTTACTATTTTACATATCGTTGCCGTAATTCACAGAGGGGCAGAGGTGACTAACTCCGTTGTTTCTGGCACCAACACTTTAAAATTCTTAGTGAGGGTGTATTTTGATACATGCTACAAAAATCTCTGAAAAATGTAGTTTCAAAAAAGTGTTGGTTACGGCCTTTGCGACTTAAGGTAACGATATAGAAAAATCTATATATATTAGGGTGCTTTTTTCGCGACTGTTAGTTTTTTTCACTCCCACCTCGAAAGTTTGTGGGAAATACCTAAACAAACTCCCTGAAAATGTTAGCCCTTTCCTTCCTGTTCCTGTTCCTTTCATGGGTTATTGAGCAAATTGTAGAAATTGTTGATCAAAGGCAAATATCTTACACGGTCAAAAATTTGGGTTTAATTTTTAAACCGCGCTGGGACTACTGCCTTTTTTAATCCTTTATAGTCTACTTTTTAAACCAGTCAATAGTTTTAAGCAATTTTTAATATATTATGGTTTAGATTTTAGTCCAAAAAGTTCGTGGTTTAAAAATCAAACCAAAATGTTTTAATTCTAGTTTCTAGGTTTCATAAAAACCGAAATAGAAAATGTTTGCACACAGCGAAATGTGGTGTTGATTCTAATTCTAGTAATGTGTTGAATAAATACTTTTAGGTATTGATCGATATTCGGTACCGATTTAAAAATCATCCAATACTCTCGATACTCGGTACCGAAACATTTAGGTTTCGAATAAAAGACCAAAAATATGGAAAAAGCGGTTCAGGGGAGACTCGCCTATCAAAACTCGAATGTAGGAGCCAATAAAGCTTTTAATACTGATTCAAATGAAAGATGTATATATGACGGTTCAGAGCCATATTGCAGAGAAACTCTTACTTGTTTGAAGCATTTTTGTTCCAGCCTGGGGGCAGATTCTGTAACCAGTTAGCGACAATTTTCGAATCAGTATCGGTTTTGTTGACTAAGATTAAAACTGATAAAATAATACTTCTCTGTTGCGATAAGTTCCAGTGTTTTAGCCGATATCATATAAATTAGTAATTAAAGTTTTTTCTAAACTTGAAGTGCATATAATGGCGAAGGCTTAATGTAAAGAATCGGTATCGGGTACCGAAAAGGAAGTATTGGGTACCGAAATCTTTTTTAAGTATTGGGTACCGAGTACTGTGTACCGACAATTCAGCACATCACTATCAAACTCAACATATGAAAGCACATTTACATGCGTGGCTGTAGCTGAGTGTGCAAAGATGCTTGATATGCACAATTGGTTGCTACCAATGCTGTCCGGGTTCAATCCCCATCAGACGGAGCATGAAATTTAAGATTTTTATACCCGAGCGCACTTGTGCACAAGGGTATTATAACTTTGTTCACATAACGGTTGTTTGTAACAGGTAAAACGAATCGTGATAGATGTAGACAAATGTATACATAAGTGATCAGAATAACAAGTAAGAAAGTCTAAGTTCGGGCGGAGCCGAACATTAAATACCCGGCGCAAATATTAAATATATGATTTTCACCTTTGCGAAAGCTACCGCTACATGGTAAGCCGGGGCGTATCAATTTTGAGTAAATTAGCGTCCTTAAATTTCGAAATATTGACGTTTCAAGCATTTCTAACATTTACCGTTATATGAAAAGCCGTAATTTTAGTCCGATNCCAAAAATATGGAAAAAGCGGTTCAGGGGAGACTCGCCTATCAAAACTCGAATGTAGGAGCCAATAAAGCTTTTAATACTGATTCAAATGAAAGATGTATATATGACGGTTCAGAGCCATATTGCAGAGAAACTCTTACTTGTTTGAAGCATTTTTGTTCCAGCCTGGGGGCAGATTCTGTAACCAGTTAGCGACAATTTTCGAATCAGTATCGGTTTTGTTGACTAAGATTAAAACTGATAAAATAATACTTCTCTGTTGCGATAAGTTCCAGTGTTTTAGCCGATATCATATAAATTAGTAATTAAAGTTTTTTCTAAACTTGAAGTGCATATAATGGCGAAGGCTTAATGTAAAGAATCGGTATCGGGTACCGAAAAGGAAGTATTGGGTACCGAAATCTTTTTTAAGTATTGGGTACCGAGTACTGTGTACCGACAATTCAGCACATCACTATCAAACTCAACATATGAAAGCACATTTACATGCGTGGCTGTAGCTGAGTGTGCAAAGATGCTTGATATGCACAATTGGTTGCTACCAATGCTGTCCGGGTTCAATCCCCATCAGACGGAGCATGAAATTTAAGATTTTTATACCCGAGCGCACTTGTGCACAAGGGTATTATAACTTTGTTCACATAACGGTTGTTTGTAACAGGCAAAACGAATCGAGATAGATGTAGACAAATGTATACATAAGTGATCAGAATAACAAGTAAGAAAGTCTAAGTTCGGGCGGAGCCGAACATTAAATACCCGGCGCAAATATTAAATATATGATTTTCACCTTTGCGAAAGCTACCGCTACATGGTAAGCCGGGGCGTATCAATTTTGAGTAAATTAGCGTCCTTAAATTTCGAAATATTGACGTTTCAAGCATTTCTAACATTTACCGTTATATGAAAAGCCGTAATTTTAGTCCGATTTCAAAAATGTTGAAGGTTTTGATTTTATGTGGCAAGCACAATAACCGTACCGAGTTTGGTACAAATTGGTAGAACGGTTACCAAGATACATATATGTGATCATAAGTGGGCGGTGCCGCGCCCATTTTCCAAAATTTTATCATAGACGTATTTCCTGATAAAGAATTATTGCAACCATCAATTTTTAATAAATTAGCTTTAACATTTACTGATTTATCGAAGATTTTTTTATTTCTCCAAATTACCGTTATATGGGATGTGGGCGTGGTTATTGTCCGATTTTAAAAATTTTCACCCGTTTGGTATCCTGTACCAAGGCCAATAACTGTGCCAAGTTTGGAAGAAATCGGTGCAACGGTTACCAAGATATACACATGTAACCATAAGTGGGCGTGGCTACGCCCATTTTTCAAAAATTTATAATATTCTTATTTTTCGTCTAAAAGTTATTGTAGATATAAATTTTGAGTGAATAATCTTCAGTAGTTACTAAAATTTCGCAGTTTTCGTATTTCTGAAAGTTACCGTTATATGGGAGGTAGGCGTGGTTATTGTCCGATTTCGCCCATTTTCAATACCATCCGTTCTACGCCCGAAAGGAGTACACGTACCAAGTTTCGTTAAGATATCTTAATTTTTACTCGAGTTATCGTGTGCACAGACCGACGGACGGACAGACAGTCACCGCTTAATCGATTTCTCTTGGCATCCTGATCATTTATGTATACATTTATCGATATCTATCTCGATTCGTTTTGCCTGTTACAAACAACCGTTATGTGAACAAAGTTATAATACCCTTGTGCACAAGTGCGCTCGGGTATAAAAAGAGAAATCTATGAAGCGGTGACTGTCTGTCCGTCCGTCTGTGCACACGATAACTCGAGTAAAAATTAAGATATCTTAACGAAACTTGGTACGTGTACTCCTTTCGGGCGTAGAACGGATGGTATTGAAAATGGGCGAAATCGGACAATAACCACGCCTACCTCCCATATAACGGTAATTTTAAGAAATACGAAAACAGCGATATTTTAGTAACTACTGCAGATAATTCACTCAAAATTAATGTTTACAATAATTTTTAGACAAAAAACAAGAATATCATAAATTTTTTGAAAATGGGCGTAGCCACGCCCACTTATGGTTACATGTGTATATCTTGGTAACCGCTACACCAATTTCTTCCAAACTTGGCACAGTTCGTGGCCTCGGTACAGCATACCAAATATGGTATGGTATGGTTAATGTGCTTGACACATAAAAGAAAAACGTTGAAAATTACTGAAATCGAACTAAAAGTACGGCCGCTTTTCATTTAACGTTAAATTTCCGAAATGCTTGAAACTTCAGTACTTCAAAATTTAAGGACGCTAATTTACTCAAAATTGATACACTCCGGCTTACCATGTAGCGGTAGCTTTCGGAAAGGTGAAAAACATATATTTAATACTTGCGCCGGGTATTTAATGTTCGGCTCCGCCCGAACTTAGACTTTCTTACTTGTTTTTTTTTATTCTTAATTACGAAAATGTTTGGGTTTCAAATTTAAACCGAACTGTTTAAGTTCTAAACCCAACTTATGTGCTTTCTTTTTTTTTAACTTGGAAGGTTTGTATTTGAAATTTTTAACCGTGTAGTAAATATCGATTAGCGATTTATTGTTTGTAGAAAATTGAATTTCCTACAAGTTTTTCATTGAAATTTTTTCCGTAGCTCTTATTATTTACGAGATAGGGGCAAAAAACGAGAATTTCATGAAAAAAAGTGGGCTTAGTGGCGTACTACCTCGCTGGTGGCAGTTAGGGTAACCCTATCATTGACCAAGATTATACCATAAAATGCCTCTGAGCTGTAGAGTTTTGAAGAAGGAAAATAAAAGTTGACGTATATTTTAATCGGGGAATCCTTGCACGCCTTGGTCGAGCACTTAATGCTAATATAAAGGGCTCAAATTTTCAGGGATTTTTTTAGGCATTTCCCACAAAATTTCGAGGTCCCATTTTTAACATAAATATATCAAAAAGTAGCAAAAAGTGCAAACAAGTATTAATGGTTATTAAACATTCTCCCATAAATAATTTTTCGAACTAATTCGCACAATTTAACTTTTTTCATTTTGAATTTTGTAACATGTTTACAAACTTGCCAGCACTAGCTCTTGTTAGCGGGTTTTTAAATATAAGCATTGGAAATAGTATAAAATATGACAATGTTATAGGCCACTAGCTGCGTACAAGTAAAGATATGATTATCAGGGCAACATCAAATATGCATGAGTGTGTGTCGCTTAAAGCATTCATACAGCCATATTAAACCATTTTAGTGGTTAAATCATAGAAAACCAGGTGCACGATATACATATAAGTAAACATAAAAATAAGAATAAAAATTAATTTAAAGAGTTCGATTTTCCGACTTTTGTCCACCTAGGTTTGCGCAGTTCTTTCACCTTTCTGTAAACTACCCTTACAGGGCAGGGGTGTTTTTTCTCGTTTGCAAATATTTTCGGTTAAACTTAATGAAATATTTGAACCCTGTAAAGTTTGATTTTTGGCACATACGATAATTTCGAAGGGGTCGATATGTAAATACGTAACCAGGCGTTTCTTACAGGGATTGTACATAGTATTTGCATAAATATGAAAGTACATACATATGTATGTACATACCTACATGCCAACTTCTGCATACAAAAGGTTCTGGGATCTGTGTGAACATGTAAGATTGTGGTTGTCGTCATTACTTCCCGCCAGCGTCGCTACATCCGGCCTTCTTGTTTGCAAGGGTATTGATACCTGCCGGGTGCGTGGGCGGCTTCTATTTAGATACATATGTATGTATGTAGGTACGAGTATGCATGCACGAAGACAGACTTATGTAGATACATACATACATATGTATGGGTCATTCCATACAGGATATACACCTTAATATTTTTTTACATTCTTTATCGAAAAAAGAAGACACTTATTTTTTGTATTTAATCATGATATTCGAAAGTTTCGAAAACAAAATTCACAAATTTTGAACTCGCAATTTCTTTAAATTTTATGCAATTAAAAAACCATTTGTCGGAGAAAATCAATTGAGCAATAAAAACGATTGCGAATTACTCACTGGCGCTGAGCCGTTGAACAACTTTTGGCAAATAAACGTGCAAGAAATAATTCCGATACTAGCAAGTCAATATTCTCATTAAGTCTCTTCAAAAAAGTCCTTGTCGTTTAAAGAATAAAGGGAATGCCGCATTATACTAAAGTCAGCCTTTCGACATAAACTACTTTTCCATACGAACACAGATATACTGTTTGAAAAACTCATAACTTTTTGGTTTTTCCATTCTCACATTTTTACAGAGTACTCCAAGAAGTTTGACAACTATGTGATTTAAAAAAAAATATAACAAAAATCAAACATTGTATAATTAATAAAAAAATTATAACAAAATGCAATATTTTAATGCAAACATTTTTTTATTTAAATCTATCTCACACTCTAATGCAAAGCCGAGGTAACTACGCACATCTTTATTACTTAGCTGATTTTATCCGACAAATAGTTTATTAACTGCATGAAATTGAAGAAACGATACTTCTTTGTGAGTTAAAAATCTCGGTACTTTTTTCGAGATTTTCGAATATCATGATGAAATAAAAAATGGTGTCTTTTTGCGATAAAGAGAGTAAAAAAGACTAAACACTAAAAAAAATATTGAGGTGTAAATCTTGTTTGAAATGACCCGTATACATTGCATATATTTTCGCAACCTTTTTATCATATATTTTGCAACTTTTCCATTCCTCTACATTTATTTTCATTGTTTATATTTTATGTTTTACTTTTTGTATTTTTTAACAAATACAAAGTATCTGACTTGCATTGGGGAAACTTGTCAACTTTCATACACATACATATGTATGTAGTATATACAAATATGTACATACATATATAAAGTAGTATCATATTGTTCTTTAGTAAGCGCGTGTGCTCATGTGTTATTTTTTGTTGCGTGTGCATATTAAAATAGTTTATGTTTTTTTATGTTGATATTTTGTTTGTAATTTTTTATGGCTCGTTGTCGTCGCAGCTGCTTGCTTGCTTTTCTCGTTCCTTTTTGCCTATTTGTCAGCTTTCACGTCAAATTCTACATATTTTTTGTACTTTTGACATTTCCGTCAATGTTTTGATATCTACACAAACACATACATACATACGTGTATATTTTAAAATTTATCTTATCTTTTACTATTACAATTTATGTGTGCATGCGTATGTTTCAAGTTTTGAAAAAGTGGATGAGCGCAAACGTTAAAGCAGGCATTTTTAAAATTAAAAAGAAATGTTAAAGTACTTTAATTAATATTCTTAAATGGCAATTTTTGGCATTGCTTTTGTCTTCATGTACCTAAGTACATACATATGTACATACTAGTTTAACTCTGAATGCGTTACAACAATAATTAAAAAGGTGAATTATTAAATTTATTCCTCAGTATGTATCCACAAAATAAAAATTTAAGAGAACCACTTTTTTCTAAGCAATAGTCGCGACTCGCAAACTTTCGCGTATATGTCTACCATAAAAAAATCTTCCCAATACACGAAATTGAGAATAAGCTGTGCCAAGTACTTAAAAAAAAAACTAAGGCGCAAAGTATTAATTTTTTTTATTGAGAAATTCTACTATTGGCGAATCCAAAAACCAATTAAAAAGACAGCTAAATATATTTCTCTCAACACAATGTTTGGTAGCTATAACGAAATAATGTAACTATAACCAAAGAACATAACTATTACCAAATCAACTGTTGAGAGAAATATATTTAGTTGACGTTACTAAACTCATTTGTCAGTGCACTTGTAATGATTACGCGAGGAAACGTTTGAATTCGATCAGGATTTTCTTTCTTCAATTGGCCTTACGAAACAGCGACTTTAATACCATTTTTCTGCATCATTATAATTATTTTTTTAGTAATCAGATCACAGTAGATCAGCCGCAAAATTTTACTGCCCAGCGTAATATATACCTATATATTGTAGTTTAAACTGCACAACCGCGTATCGTGGTTCTGCAAAGCCTCGTAACTGACATTTTCCAAAAAATTACATTTGCACATCGGAAGCTCCTGTCTCAAGCCTTATCTCTTTATACCAAGAGATAGAACCGTTTTTAAATAATACAGATTTTATTCTCTCCTGATAACTTTGGGCAACCACATACATACCTGGTTTTGCGTTATCTTGATATGCGGTCTTGTACTTTGAACGACGATAAAAACATACAAATCGTCACGAAAAAGCAGAGAAAAAGCAAGACATCCGTAGTAGTTTGGTAATTTTATTAGTTATCGCTGTAGTGCAAATCAAAATTTGTAAATAGTTTCATTCAATTAAACTGGGAAAATCTTCAGCCATGGTTGCCATAATTGGTAACTTTCTACCAAAATTGGTAGCTTTTAAAATACTTGGTAACTTGGCAACTGCTATTTCATTTTGGTAATTTTTGCAACCAAACATCTGTTTGCACTTCTAGAAAGAAATTATTCCCATGACACTTTTACAAACCTTTCGATTAACTTCGATGCAATTAGAGTTATCTCATACTCGAATACAATAGCAGACTGCGGGTTACAATAGCAGCACTGCGGGTTACAATAGCAGCACTGCGGGTTACAATAGCAGCACTGCGGGCTTCACTTCTAAAATAACTATCGAATTTTTGCGATATAGATGGAATTCTACCATCTCAAAGTTTAATAAGTACCGGAAATAATATGTGTGACAGAGTTACAGTTATATCCTTCAAATCGGTGTGTGCTTCATCGAGTTAACGGTGCACTCATATAAGAGGGCTAACAATTTGGTTGTAACGGGTGATTTTTTAAGAGCTTGATACCTTTTTTTTTAAAAAAAACGCATAAAATTTGCAAAATCTCATCGGTTCTTTATTTGAAACGTTAGATTGGTCCATGACATTTACTTTTTGAAGATAATTTCATTTAAATGTTGACCGCGGCTGCGTCTTAGGTGGTCCATTCGGAAAGTCCAATTTTGGGCAACTTTTTCGAGCATTTCGGCCGGAATAGCCCGAATTTCTTCGGAAATGTTGTCTTCCAAAGCTGGAATAGTTGCTGGCTTATTTCTGTAGACTTTAGACTTGACGTAGCCCCACAAAAAATAGTCTAAAGGCGTCAAATCGCATGATCTTGGTGGCCAACTTACCGGTCCATTTCTTGAGATGAATTGTTCTCCGAAGTTTTCCCTCAAAATGGCCATAGAATCGCGAGCTGTGTGGCATGTAGCGCCATCTTGTTGAAACCACATGTCAACCAAGTTCAGTTCTTCCATTTTTGGCAACANTGTATGTATATAAAAATATTGTGATAGACGGAAGGCACGCTTCAAGCATTTTAGACGTACGTACACTCCGAGGGCCAAATATCGACTCGGACCACTATCTTGTTGTAGCCAAGATACGCACCCGCCTCTGTGCAGGAAAAAATGTGCGCCCAACAATGCAAGGAAAGCTTAACGTCGAAAAGCTGCCATCACAACAGACGGCCAATTTACTCGCCACTCGACTCACACACCTTCTCTCTGAGAGCTCTTTTCAACAATCCGACATACGCGAGCAGTGGAACCACATTTCCCGATCATTAAGTACCGCCGCCGAAGAAGTAGTTGGATTTCAGCGAGCCCGAAAGAACAACTGGTACGATGAGGAATGTCAAGAAGCCGCAGAGAAAAAAGATGCCGCCTACAGGGCCACGCTGCGATCGGGCGCAACGCGAGCCATGTGGGACCGNGCCGAAGAAGTAGTTGGATTTCAGCGAGCCCGAAAGAACCACTGGTACGATGAGGAATGTCAAGAAGCCGCAGAGAAAAAAGACGCCGCCTATTGAGCCACGCTGCGTGAGACCGTTATAGAAAACTACAGAAGGAAGCGAGACGTATTTGCCGCGATAAGAAGAGACAGGCCGAAATGCGTGAGATTGAAGCGAAAATTCTACCAGAGGGTTAGGCGACATACGGAAGGTTTCAAGACCGGGGCGAACTCCTGTAAGAACAACAATGGCGACCTAGTAACCGCACTCAGAGAAGTGGCCTCTAAGCTGCATTGTCTGAATTTGGTATCCCTGCGAAACTAATATGGTTGTGTAAAATGATGTTGGGCAATACCACCAGCTCCGTCAGAATAGGGAAGGACCTTTGCGAGCCCTTTGATACCAAACGAGGTTTCAGACAAGGGACTCCCTCTTGTATGATTTCTGTAATATGATGTTGGAGAAAATAGTAAGAGCCGCAGAACTGAACCGCTCAGGCAGAATACTTTGCAAGAGCGTACATTGCTGGCGTTTGCCGACGACATCGATATTATCGGTAAAGACAAGGGCTACTTCTGTTCTGCCTTCTCGAGATTGGTTAGAGAAGCAAAGCGAATGGGTCAGGTGGTGAACGAGGACAAAACGAAGTATCTCCTGTCATCACACAAACAGTCAGAGCATAGGCGTCTTGGCACCCACGTCACTGTTGACAGTTAGAGGTTTGAAAAAGTAGACGACTTCGACACCAATAATAATGCCAGCCTTGAAATCCAACGGAGAACCACTCTTGCAAACAAGTACTACTTTGGACTGAGTAGACAATTGAAAAGTAAAGAAGTAAGTCCTCTCTCGTCGTACAAAGATCACACTCTATAAGTCACTCATAATGCCTGTGCTGGTTTATGGCGCGGAGGCACGGACAATGGCAGCATCTGATGAGGCGACTCTTGGAGTTTTAGAGAAAGATTCTGCGAAATATTTACGGGTTTCACGCGTTGGTGATGGCGAATATCGCCATCATTAAAACATTATAGACATAGCGCAGCGTAATAAAATTCAGCGGCTCCGGTGGCTTGGCCATGCCCTTCAAATGGGCAGAAACGCTCCTGTTCTGAAAATATTCAACGCGGGTCGCGATGCTGGTAACAGAGGTAGAGGAAGGCCTCCTCTGCGTTAGAAAGACCAGGTGGTGAAGGACCCGAAAACAATTCTACCCGACATTTTTTCATCCGCCCTTAGTGAATGCATATAAGCAAATAAAAAGTGATGAACGATTTCGGGCGAAAATTAAACTGATTTGGTGTACAAAGTCATATTATGAATTTTCGCAGTGTTAAAAAATAGTTGGTTGTAGTTTCAAGTTCTCTAAAGATTTATTTAAGCTTTTAAATTTTACGACATAAAACAATACGACACTTACGACACCGTTGTGAATGCCTCAATTATATTTTTGTCCGATTTCGAAATTTTTAACAAACTGGTTTTATGAAATAATTTTCGTTTGCCATTGCCTTCAGATGGGAGAAATACATCAGAAGTTTCCCATTGACTACTAATATGAATTTAGTAACCAGAAAAGGGAATGATTTCTCTAATAACAACCAGTAGTAAAATAAAATAAAAAGAAACCATTCCCATCGCATATTGTTTTTTTTTATTTTTTCAAACGTAAACAAAAACCAATTTTGAACACGCTTAGAAATTAAAAAGTGTATTGACCCGAATTTGTTTTCAAATCGGCGAGAAAACACGTATAAATAAATCATTCCTTCGATTCGAAGTGAAAATATTCTGGTTTTATTTAACCAGCCCGTTTTAAACTATAATTATTATTTTAATAACTTTGAATTATTGTTTCCTCCATTTGGTGAACCGTGCAAATTAATTATTAAAAAAATATTGAATAAAAACAGAAAATTGTGTTTACTTTTGAATACGGTTTCAGCGAGTGCACTGTAAAGATCTATGGGTTATTCAAACTTGCCTGATAACCAGGTTATGTAGTTATATTTTTATTCAGTTTACAACAATAACATACACTTAAGCAAAATCGCTCCACCGAGTGTCCATGTAATACACTAAGAAGAGTCCGGTCTTTTTTTGTAAATCCTTCCAATTTAAAGGAGATAATTCCCCGTCCTGAAGTGGGTGGTATCTATTTTCTTTATCACAGCTCATTGATGGTAGAAATAAACTGCTAAAAGTATATTTAGATATACATATATAAAAAGCACATCGATAAACAGCGAGTCTCAATTAAAATAATCGTTAGTTGGTATTTATGCAAATTGTGTGCTTTCTGCATATTTACGAGTATTTTCTTCTTTTTGAATATTCCAAAAATGCATGTGGTAGGTCAATAATCTAAGTACGTAGTACTCCTTAACCTGCGAATGGAATGTGAAAATCATCCATAAAGGCATTTGTATTAATGAGGCGGGTCACTGATATAACAGCTTTCAATAAACGACCTCCAATGACCTCAAACTCTCTGAGGACGATTATGGTAAGCATTTATGGTATTTGGCGCTAGTGATTGACGACTGAAATTCAATGTCATTGTCCGTTTATGGATGTGTTTGTACTAAATATTTATCATTATTTTCAATTTATAAGCGGAAAATAAAAGCTATGCAAGCATACGATACACAAACATTTTTGCTTTTGAATTTGGTGCTAAGATTTGCAACTTTTATTTCACAAATATGTAGGAGCAACATGAGCCAACATCTCATATAAAGGCCTTTGAAAATAAGAGATTTTATTTATTAATCTCCCTTTTTGCATATTTGTATTCATTATATAATCGTATTATATGAGCTTAATCAAAAGAGCTCGCACAATAGCCGAACAACACTCATACGCCGAGTCGTCCCGCACCGTCACCATGCAAGTTTTTTAATTTTTTGTTGCGCAAAGAACACATGACTTGTTATACCTTTTAGTTCTCGTTTAACTTTTCATGCCCTCACTTATTCTACCTTTGTTGCTAATTTATAAAGAAGTGAATTCTACCTGAATCCAGCGAAATTATTTAAGGCACTCACATGTGCATACGTGTTTAAATACATGCATATAAATGCGCTTGTATGATAATGTAGTGTAATACGATTACAATAAGGATGTATGTACCTTTGTAGGCACCCACGCCACGAAATGCAAACGAGTTTTTCAGCACACATATGTACAGATATACATATATGTATGTCCGGGAATACCGCCAAACACTGCGCAAACGCTCCTCGGTGTGTATAAATCGAGTCAGCAATACCTCCGGCTCTGAGCAAAATAAAGGTATGATGAGACTTTTGCAGCTTAACCTCAACCACTGTCAAGGGGCGCAGGACCTAATGTTGCAAACAATATCAAAGGAAGAAATTGATGTCGCGATACTCAGTGAGACATGCAAATCGAAATCTGCAAAACCCTGTGGGAACCCGACTCGATGAAATCGATAATATATACTTTTACAGCTGATACATTTCGCCAAGCATAAATATTCGGGCATTCGAAGATATAGTGTTAAAGCTAAGAATTTATGCCATTTTAGATGACTTCACCTCGTAGGCGCAAGAGTGGGGATTCTGCAGCACAATTTTCTGGAATGTCGTGGACATTATAAGAGTACACGCTATGCGCTGAAGAAAGAAATCAAATAAAATAAGCGTAAACTCTTCTCAGAGCTTTGCGACGATGCGGAAAATAATCTTTGGGGTTCGGGATACACACAAAAAAGTTGAAAGACGGCCCAAATATGATTCCAACATACGCTGCATACCTAAACTCCTTTGTGGAGACACTATTTCCAGGACAGAGACCCTTAGTTTCCACTATGGATGGGTATCCCTTGCGTATATTTGGCCCTATAACGGAGGAAGAAATCACACTCGCAGCAGCTTAAGTGGTAGCAAAGAAAGCTCCTGGCCCCGATGGTGTGCCAAGCTAGCTCTGAGCCTTACAGTCCAGCAGTGCTCTTCCGCATTGTTACCAGTCTTTTGGATGGTGGATGTTTCACGAATGGAACTTTCCCTCAAATCTGGAAGAGGTAAAAGCTTGTTTTGATATTTAAGCCGGGAAAACCTCTGCAATATACCTCAGGTTTTCGGCCTATCTCCCTACTAGACTCAGAAAGTAAAATTATGGAACATATAATAGCGAAGCGTTTCGACAGGGAAGTACAAGATAAAGGAATATAGGTAAACCATTTCGGGTTTAGGAAAGGGGAATCCACTGTCGATGCGATGACATAAGTCATTAAGCTAGAACGGGATGCAAAAAGCGGCACACGGTGACTGGGGGGACACAAGAACACGTTCAACTATGCCAACTGCACCAAAATACTCAATAGACTTGAGAGTATTGGAATTTCGGACTACCTTCCAGGACTAATGCGGAGCTATTTCCATTCGCGTGTGCTGTGGTGCTAAACAGAGGAGAACCTGCAACGGACTGAGATAACAGGTAGCGTTCCACAAGGATCCGTACTCGGTCCCTTGCCATGGAACATCATGTATGATGCAGTTCTCCGTACCGCATTACCCGAAGGATCGTCTATAATAGGATTTACAGACGACATTGCGGTGGAAGTGTCTGCGAAACAGCTTGACGTCATTTGTGAAAAGGTAGTCTCATCAGTCGGCTAAATAGCTTCAGGCTAAGGCATGTCGAGAAAAAATCAGAAGCAATATGCATTTCCAATCGTAATAAGTTAGAGGAGTTATTTCTGAAGATTGGTGACCGAATCAGCATGACGAAACCACAAGCGTAGCGAAAGAGCGCAGGTGCCTACTCTTAATGAGTATGGTTGAAAGCCAAATACTGTATGCGGCTCCAATCTGATCAAAAGTGATACAGCGTCCAGCATACTTCCGCGGGGTAAATTCAACTTACCGTATGGAAGCTTTCGTAATCGAGAATCAACGCTCCTTGCATCTGCTCCGCATGCTCTAACTCAAATAGACCAACTTCAAGCCCGGGAAAGCAGAACTACGGAGTAGAAAAACAAGTGAGATAGTGCGACTAAGGGCTGTTGGACCCATCGATGCAAATCTGGTAGATTTTTACCTGAGCGAGTTCTTGAGCGAACGTGGATGTTTTAAGGCATACTTGTTTAAATTCAAACATGAGAATGGTCCGTACTGCCACTACGGTGGAAGTGGCGTGGAAGAAAACGTCTTCTACGTATTCTTTGAATTTCCTTGATTCAATCAGCAGATGAACCAATTGCGACTCTCCGGTAGAGGGGTGATAACGCCACAGCCAGTAGTCGAATATATGATGAAATGAGCCAGGGAATGTGCATCAACTACCTTCAGTAGTGAAACAGCTGAGGAGCCTAGAGGGACATCGGCGTATCACCGGTGGTTAAACCAACTCGAAGCATACCCGCGAATTGGGACCAAGTTAAAAAGCGCGTGGGCGCGGATTGAAACTTAGGACGTTCCATCCGCCAAAACCTAGGTCATTCCAACTGTATAGGCAGTATACATGCGTACACGGGCTTGAAACTTGTTTATTATATAAGCCTGCTCTATGCAATACTAACGATCACAAGCAGCTATTAGGCATTCCATAATTTTAAGTTACTCGTTCGTACTGTTTCTAAGAGGGGATTTACAAGTAGTATTTGTATCTAAGAGATAAACAGATAATCTAAAAAGTCTTTCTCTTTAACCAAGATGTGATAAAACCTACTAGATGTAGCTCAGGGCTGAGTACAACCAATTGGAACCAACGTGCGAGCCTAGAGCTCAAACGGCTTCCCGGCGAAATACTCGGCGGTAGTATCGGGGGGATCAGTACTTGGACAGTAGGAGGTTTGGTTCGGGTTAAAGTCCCACACTGATGGGTATAGGCTTTAGATTCTTTCTTCTTCTAAAAACAAAAAACATATATGTTTGTACATACTACATACATGCGTATGGTAATGTACAGCGTGGCGACGAATAACTGTTACCCAGGTTTTTTTGAGAAATAAAAGGACCCTTTATAGATTTTGTTGTATTAATTAGTTTTTAAATTTTAATCCTTATTTGCATTTTCCAGCAATGTAAACTTTGAGAGAAAAGTTCGTTTGGCACACACGTCTTCGTCAGTTTATTTATTCCATATCTTCTGTAACTACAGGCTAATTTTCTTCATTTTGAGTCCCTTATACTCCCTTTCTGTCCAACATAAGGCCTCATACTCAAAAATCGAATGGACTTGGAAGTAGGGACACGAATTTCGATACGATACGATACCATATCGATACTTTTGGAATTCGATACCGATATCTTCTACTCGATAGTTTTAAAACGATATTTTTTGGAATCGAGTACCAGAACCCTAGTATCGCATAGGAATGTCATAAACTCACATTACAAGAATAATGTTATTAACAGCTCAACCTAATATTACCGGCGAGAGTTTTTCTACGCACGCACGCAAGTTTTTCTCATTTGATAAACCGAAATCAATTTGCGTGCGTGATTTCTCAGAGTTGCATATCTGTCAAATTTAGAGAAGTTTGCTGAGAAAAATTTGAATCCATAGTCGCGCCAAAATGCCAATTGAGCATAAACTTCAAATCGAATTGTCACGCAAGACAAATCTTGGAATTTGGGTTAGCTTTTTACGCACGCATGTAAGGTTGGCCTGCAACAATTCTTCCCTATAAAAATTCAAAGAGCAGAAATCTGAACTATAGTTAGGATTGCATGCGGTGGGATTTGAACCCGCGGCCTCGGTTTTTAAGTCAACACCTCAATCTCTACGTTTTGAAATAATAATAAAGTCCGGCGCTTACACAATATGTTAGTGTTTGGCCGAACTTCTCCTCCGATTTGTCGCGTGCGCCTTAATGATGCGGCACAAAGGAGGTCCCTTCAGTTTTATGTCGACTCTGAACGGCGATTGTATTTTATGGCAAGCTGTTTTTTATTTTCAAGGCTTGCGCACTTTTAACTACTGCACCACAGCGGCCTATATGCGAGACCTATATTCAGATAAATTTTANATGCGGCACAAAGGAGGTCCCTTCAGTTTTATGTCGACTCTGAACGGCGATTGTATTTTATGGCAAGCTGTTTTTTATTTTCAAGGCTTGCGCACTTTTAACTACTGCACCACAGCGGCCTATATGCGAGACCTATATTCAGATAAATTTTATGGTTTTTGGTATCGATATCTGGAATATCGAGTCTTTTTATTCCGATATTAATGGGTACCCTCTATTTTTAAAGCGATGCTTTAAACGAATACCATATCGATACTTTCGGTTCGATATCGTGTCCCTACTCGGAAGTGGTGACTAGGACGGCCATTCATTCGATCAACCCTATACATTTTATTTTTTTTTTTGTCTTTTTTTTATACAAAAGAAAAAATATACCTGAAAAAGACTTGCGTGCCAAATGAGCTTTTCTCTCAATGTTTACACTGCTGGCAAATTTAAATAAGGATTAAAATTTAAAAACTAATCAATACAACTAAAGTAAAATCTGTGGAAATTTAACAATAAAATACTTTTTTCGCATAATCTATAAAGGACCCTTTTATTTCTCAAAAAAAACAAAAACGGGTAAAAGTTATTCGTTGCCACGCTGTATATGAAATTATTTTCAATGTGGCGAAATTGAAGCCATAGTGGAGTAAGCGTTTCGTCATTCCGAAACATCTAGTTATATGCTCCTCATACTGCCAGATTTGACTGATTACACATTGCATCTGTTACTTTTCCATGCTGTATACCTTTGGGCTCTACTGCTTTTCATTTAGAGAAGTTTGCCGACGAAAATTTTCCGTAGCGATTGCTAGAATTCCAATTCTGTTTCCTTTTTCATTTCTTACTCTTTGCGGAACGTTGTACATTAAAGTGTTAACTAGTGCTGGAAAACAATCTAAGTTCGTGAACATCGACGTTTTCAAACTAAGGTACCGATGCACTAAATATACCTTTGGAGGGCGAATAACGGTAGAAATCTTTTATAAATTGGCTGATATCACAGTTGATGTAAAGTATATTTAGTGTTAAAAGCTAAGTTTTTGCAAAGGCGTTTTAAAACACAGTGGTCGCAAAAAATATAGCCTCACCATATAATAACAAGTTTTAATCATTTCTTGATTTTGGTAATTATTATACCTTTCATGAGCATGAAATGGTATTATAACTTTGGTCCGATGTTTGTAAGTACCAGAATAAAAAGAGATAAACCCATTAAAATGTATACTTATATGATCAGAACGTCGAGCTGAGTCGATTTAGCCATGTCCGTCTGTCCGTCTGTTTGTATGCAATCTAGTCTCTCAGTTTTCGAGATATAAGGATAAAATTTGGTAGGTGGGTGTGTTTTTATAATGTATTAATCATTTGTCGGAACCGGAAGAATCGGACCACTATAACATATAGCTCCCATACAACTGATTTTTCAGATATGAGATTTTTCGTTATAACTTCTCCATTTATGCAGCTAGGAACATGAAATTTTTCAGTACATGCACCCATTATCAACAAAATACTTACAGTGAAAATCACAAAGATCGGGTCACTATAACCTATAGCTCCCATACAACTGATTGTTCAGATATAAAATTTGTCGTTATAACTCCTCCATTTATGCAGCTAGGAACCTGAAATTCCGCGCTGTTTTCAATAATTATCAACAGAAAACTTACAGTGAAAATTAAAAAGATGGGGTAACTATAACCTATAGCTCCCATACAACTGATTGTTCAGATATGAGATTTTTCGTTATAACTCCTCCATTTATGTAGCTAGGACCATGTAATTTCGCGCTGTTTTCACTCATTATCAACAGAAGACTTACAGTGAAAATAATAAAGATCGGGTCACTATAACCTGCAGCACCCATACAACTGATTGTTCAGATATGAGGTCTTTTATCATAACTCCTCCATTTATGCAGCTAGGAACATGAAATTTCGCACCATTTTCACTCATTATTAACAGAATACTTACAGTGAAAATAACAAGGATCAACTATACCATATATGTATCTTCCATACATCTGATTGTCCCGATATGGGATTTTACTGTAAAAATCCTTTATTTGAACAGCTAAAACCGATAAATTCCTAAGATATTTATAAATAATAATACAAAGTCTACTAAGAAAATCGTCAAAATCTATATGCTGTATAAGCTTTATNTTTATAAATAATAATACAAAGTCTACTGAGAAAATCGTCAAAATCTATGCTGTATAAGCTTTATCTCCTATAGCACTGATTGTTCAGATACCAGTTTTTGCGATATATCTCCTTTATGTAGGAAACTAAACCCAATAAATTGTGTTACCGGTTTAAATACCGATCACATAGCAGTGAAAATCACTTAGATTGGTGCTAATATAAGGTATATCTTCCATACCTCTGATTGTTTAGATGGGCTTTTTTATATAAGTATGTATCTCCTCTATCCATGTATGCAGATGTATTCAAAAGCAGTAATCTGTCCAAGTAAAATTTGCAGATGTTCATGAAAGGTATGAAGCCTTTGTTTGTATTGTTTTATCACCACACAGATCATACTTTAACAAAAACCGTACGAAACTTAGTTTTAAACTTGGTGCAAAAAAAAAATAAGAAACTTTCGTAAATTTTCGAGATTTTTAATTAATTCTTAAACAAATTTTGAGTATACAGTTTTTTAGCCCATTCAAGGGCCCGATTAAAACGGCTGAAAATTGCTTCATTTTTTTCTCATTTCCTTCCATATAACTAATTACCGCAATTTATTTTTATATGAAAGAAAACCGCAACATCTTCGACAAAGAAAATTCCGAAACTCAACGGTGTTTTAGCCATTTGAAACGTGAACTACATTCGAAACTCGAGCCTACAATGGATTCAGTAATTTAGCCGAAAATGTATAACATTTCATGGTGTATGAGAGAAATACTATGGATGATGCTGAAAATTTTAAAACATCGATACTATCGATAGTGCCATCGATTGTGTCCCAGCTCTAGTGTCAATGTACAATATTTTGCGCGTGTCTTTTAAACACTCGGGGAAAAATATATAAAATTACGACTGTTTTAATTTAATAAATCAACAAGGACAAAGGTTTTTTCTTTGGGTTGGTATTATACGCTTTTTTAAATTAAACGGCTTTATTTGCATTAGTTTTTTATATATTGAAATACTATTATTTTTGCTTTGCACTCGAATTTATAAAAAAAAAATTAGGAAAAATTTTGTATCTCGAAATGAAATACAAAATATCTGTTTTAAAAAATATTAATTCGGTTTTATGTAGCAGACACAGAATTTTTTATACTGTACAAATTTATGGAAAAAGATATAGTCGTATGTGTATAAAATGATTGGAATAGGGGATTTTGATTGGAGCCAATGAGCCCTCTAAGTACAAGTATTTAAGTCGACTCGAAGGCAATCGTTTACGCTCATTTCCCAACATTTCACCGTTGATTACAGTATGTATAAACGTTTTGTGCGAGAACTTCATTGTCGCGGTCGTTTCAGCTCCAAGAATTCTCTTCCATTTTCTACTTGTTATTTGTGCTTGTAAATATTTGTGCGTAATGAAAGTTTATGTGGCGTATTGTTTAAATCGAGCTGAAAATAAATTTCGAAAATGTTGTCAGCAACTTCTGCGCCTCAAGTTAGCGATGGGTACCAGCGTCTCTCCTTAAACGTCGCTCTAAATTGAGTGCTTAGCTGCTGTTATAAATTATGCTTTGAATCCTCTGTGCAGATATACTTAGTATGTAAATTCATAATATCGCACACCGTCTTCAAAAGAGTCACAACTCAAAATTTGGCATTTTTGAGATTATGCGCTAAAAATGTACACAGAGCTGAAAGGTATTCAGCAAAAGCTGGAGCAAAGTTTTGTTATAATTTGTTAAAAAAAAAACCTTAGGTAAAGTCGCCCTTGCCCATATCGTCGTTTAAAGTACAAAACCGCGTATCGTCATTCAGCAAAACCGCGTAACTGACATTGGCTGCCAAAAATTGGATTTGCTCATTCAGGCTCTTGGCTCAATCCTTATCCATTCGTGCTGAAATATACTAGCCAGAAATGCTTTTGTTTTATAAAAATATTTTGAATATCAGTGTTTTTACTCTATAGAAAATAATTTATGCAATCTCACATACGCGGTTTTGCATTTTGCCGATACGCGGTTTTGCATTTGGTTGATACGCGGTTTTGCACTTTAAACGACGATATGATTATCATGTGCTCAGAAATAGTTTTTCGCATTTTCTGACAAACGTATTACTTTGAGTTGTGACTCTTTTGAAGACGGTGTGCGATATGTACGTACACTGTTGTTGGTCGTAGTATGGCTTATACATGAAAAATTTTGATTTGAATCGACCGCTTATTGCGAACACCATGGTATAAATAAGGTAATTGAGAAAGTTACGCTTGAATTAGCGCTATTAACGCTTAACGCCACTCATTTCTTTTATTTGTCATATTTGAAGTACATGTGCGTACGTTCTTATGTCAATATTCATGTATCATTATGCAGCGAAAGATACAGACCTATTTATGCATATACATAGATATGTATATATGTAAGTTCTTACCTATACGCTAGCAAAACTCGTAAGTCAACCAGCTAAGCATTAAGACGTGAGGGTAAATCCTTACATAAATAATATTAATTTAATTTTACGCATGAAATATTTGACTCATACATGATGAAGCTCAGTGATGTTAAATAAATAATTCCCATCATCATCACTTCTTTTGTTAACCAGCCGAGATGCCTTCCGCAGGCAGTTATCCGCTCTGCACAAGTGGCAGGCGTAGGGCAGGGGTTGCAGAGAAATGCCGACTCACCTGTCGAAAATTAACTACAGGTATTAAGTGTATTAAACGGTTTTTGTATGCCCCACTATTGCCCTTTACCCAGAAGTACTCACATATGAGCATAAGTCTGCTTCGCTGAGTCATTGCCGTGTCGCATTTTTTACCACTTTTGACTTTCACTAAATTAACGTAGCTGCGCGAAAATATATGCGAGTAATTGCATAAAGCCTGAAATTGGTATTCAACGGTTGGGGCGGCAGGAGCGACGGAAGCCTAGTGAGCCGATCAGCGGGCTGTTTAAATGTGCTATGGAAGGCGCATAGCCAGTCAAATTAATTAAAGCCCTCGGCTGCGCTAGCAACTAGTATCCAAGCAGCCAGCATGCCACACATCACATCCGCATCGTTGAAGAGTGGCCAACGGCGGTAAGAATTCGCAAACTCATAAAATTCCATATGAAATGCAAAGCCCTTACAGAAGTGTGTATCTGTATATAAATATTAGACCTCTGTATGAATTTATTCAAACTTCCAGCCAAACAGAGTAAAGTAGATTTGGATAATACATATATATTTTGTTTTAAATTTTCTACCTTCAATTGAAAGAACTTGAATGGATTAATGAAAAACATTCAAATCATTCACACTCATTTGGCTATAGCTTTTCCGCAAACAAGTTTTTACCCTATAAGAAAATTGCTCTCATATACATATCTATGTATGTATATATGAACGCCTGGAATTGGGAATGGAAAATCATTTATGACAAATTAAAACTATGCATATAGAATTTACAACGAGCAAATAGACACATATTTAAATAATAAGGAGTGACAATTCGATGGACAATGTGTATGATTTATCGTCCATATATTTGAAAACCATAACCTTTGTGTAAGCTGTTCTGTAGTATTTTTTTAACTAATTACACTGTCGAAATTATCAAGTGTGGAAATGGCACAAAAAACTAAAAAAAAACACCGGATCTGTAAACCGTTTGTCTAGATCAGGTCATTTTCCCAAGATATTTTATTTTTATGAAAAAAATTAAATTTTAACAGGGCAAAAAATAAAAAAAATATCAGACTTTTAGTAATTGTTTTTTCATTTGTTTAAAGCCTGTTCTTTTGCTACTAACAGTGATAATGGCTGGATAAACAAACAGTAATAAATAAGTTAATAGTGAAAAATATTTTTAAAACAAGTTTTCTACTCCTCCCGCGCCACCTATCGGATAAATCTTTCGTATTGCAACTGTGAAGTTTCAAGTCTCTAGGTCATCCGGAAGTTGGATAAAAATTGATTGCAAGATTGCCTCTAACAAACATACATACAGAGCAAGTCAAATAAAACTTGTAAAAATAAATGAAAATGTTCAATATATTTTTTTTTTTTCAATGAAATAAGGGATGAAAATAATGTTACCCATACGCCACATCGTAATGGTGTACAGATCCACAATATTCGACCAAAGTTAAGTTACGTAAGCTCTTGGCGAATTTTCTGTAATTTTAGCGTCTCTACAGTGTTATTGACAGTCAAGACCAGGCTTCGCTCTTGCACTGAAGAATGCATGACATGTGAAGATGGTACCTCCAAACTCACAATAAAAACTCTGCTATATTACTGCACGGCTTTTGGAAGATTAGGATTGAGATATGGCTAAGATATGAATTATGACTAAACTAAGGGTACGTGTAAAACTAACGTAAAAAAACTACTAATATTCATAAAAAAATTTCATTCATATTCACTCAGTTTACTTTCACAACGTTTGAACGTGGTCATGTAGATACTCATATCATCACAGCTATTCATTTAAATCCAAAGCCAATTGCATTCTTTCAATTTGAAAATAAATGATACATTTGCCATTTTGAATGGATTCATGCAGACGTCTAGAATGTATGTACATATGTATGTACATCCTTACATGCTTATTTTTTAATACGGGCCTTGCAAATATTCATATTTAGTGTATTTACCTCTGTACGATACACTGAGAAGAAGTTTAGATTCGCAAATAAATATGTTTAGATGCCGAAGTATTAATATGACATGAGCAAACCTGTTTGTTTCAGCCCTCGGCATGCAGTAGCAAGTCTTGCCGTAAAAAACAGATTCTCATAACAATACAATCGCCGTTTGGTGTCGACGTAAAACTGTAGGTCCCTCCCCTTTATGTCACAACTTCAAGATGCACACGACGAATTGGGGGAAAAGCTCGACCAAACACTTAACAAATAGTGTTAGTGCCAACATATTATTATTATTATTACATATTTGTCCCAACTTAAAGACTCAAATAAATTGCAGTCTTTCACCTACTAGATATTTTCCCCCCATTTATTTACTATAACCAAATCTTCGTAATCATAACTAAACTTTTTTCTCAGTGTACCGCTGGGTAATGTGACACAAAAGTTCATTAATTTTCATGATATTTTAATAAAACGAAGCACGTATGTATGTACTAATATTTTTATGTATGTATGTACATTAGAATGGCCTTATGAAACATTTGAAATGCATGAATTCAAAAGCTTTCGCATAGAATAATGTGAGCTTGGGGATATACATACGTAAACAAATACAAAATTAGTTTAAAGGCCATCAGCAGACTCCAAGAGATTCCGGGTTGAGCTTTTCCGACCGAAAATATCGAAATTACTTTTTTTTGCTTTTCTTTTTCGTATCCGCCAAATGCAATACCACGTATGAGGTGGCTGAGAAAAAAATTATTTTCGGTACCCTGTCTCAGTGCTTGCCTACTGTACAAATTTAATGGTCAATAATTTCATTAGAAGCTCATATTTAATAAGCTCAATTAAAAAACCATTCAAAAGTTAGCAATTTTGTGAAATTTTCGGACTATCATATACGTGGTATTGCATTTGGTGTATACGAGGTATTGCGCGCCAAGCGACGATAAACTTCATTTGAAATGTATTTATGTAAAACTACCTTTGAAGTATAAAATCGATTGAAAAATCACAATACCATTCAACTTTAAAAACACTAACAGCCGCACTCAGAGTCGTTTAATGATTACTTAAGGTTTCCCTCAGTAACGATTTGAAAAAATTTCCTCTCAGAGTCAGTTAATGATTCGTTAACGGCATTTAATGAACATTAAAGTTAAGTAAACAAAACCCTTTACTTAACTTTTTTAACGAATGATTTTGAAATTTTTTGTTTGTTTTCAATAAATCTCAATTTCGATAACGTTGCTGTAACAGTGGCAATGGCCCAGTGAGCAGAGCACTTTCGTGCCATTCAAGAGATCCGAGTTCAATCCTCGGCACTGAAATTTGTTTAATACAAATTTTCTTTACGTTTTATTGCTTAAAAACTCATATTTTTTATTTTATTTAACGTTTGGAAACTTTTTTGATTCATCTTTTTTCTTTCACTTTCAGTTTCTCAAAATTTAAATTTTTTCTGTTAAAAAAAAATATTTTTTTTTTATTTCGTTTAGTTTTTAGAAAACTTATTGCTAAACGATAAATATAATAACACAATTAGCACATCTTTCAAATAGTTATTCGAAATACAGAAAAGTACTTTCAAGATAGTTGCCGAGATATAAAGACTTTTGTCTCTCGAAAGACTGAGGTGAGTTGATAGACAGATGCCAGAATTGGCCTGTTATTTGTCTTGTTTGTCTTTTAGCAGACAATTTAATTTAATTAAAACAAATTTGTTCCTTTTTAAAACTTACTTATTTTTTATATTTTATTTCAAACTGAACTGAAGTGAGTGATGCCACAAAAATGAATTATTATTTCATAATTTTTAACTTTGAGAGGAAACATTAATTAACAGATTTTACGATCATAAGTTAAGTGCCCGTTAAAGCTAATTTAAGGAACGTTTCTGAGTGCGGCTGTAAACCTGTAAAATGAAAAAGCAATTTTAGTTTTTCATGAGTCGTTATTAACACACGTATGTATATATCTTTTAAAATAATATTGATATCTTGAATATAAGAAATATCGAATACGAAATAGGCAATACAAATACACAGGTCAACAATTTGAAGAAAATTTTTTGGTCCCGAGATATCGTTAGTGGTTTGTTATTAACTAGACGTACATTGACAATACTAAAGATATTTACTTTTTTCCGAGGTGTAGTTTTGAATTTAACGGTAGTTTTTTTTATTGACTTTAACCAATACTTCTGAGGTCGCATTTCTAAATTTTATCCGAGCGTTTCTATATATAAAATAATTTTGATATTATACCTCCATGATTTGGTAAAGAGTTCAGTACTACCTACATAATCTGCAGAGGTGTTGGCTTCTAGATTAAATGGAAAACCGTGTTGGTGTCTGGTGCAAAAAAGACATTCTATCGTACAGGAGAGCTAAGATTGCTACCCTTTTGTTTGTCACCAAACCAAATTTGACAAAGCAAAGTTTTTCCAGAAGACGTATAAACGAATTTTGTAAGTTTTTTTTTTTAAGTATATCATGATCTATTGGATTTGCTGAAGCCTAAAATGCCAACAGAGCAAATTTTGTTGGGCTTGGTTAGCTAATATTATTTTTGCGAAGGCTTTATTTATGTACTAACATATACTTTTAAATACGAATACTCTTTTATGAGCCTTTAATAAAATGTAGATGTTCGCTTTAAATTTATTCAGACAACCACAAACACAACTTCGATAAATGCAAGAAAATTTATAAATTTTATGAAAGGTTTCTGAATTATTCCGAAATCAATACGACATTTCCACGAACCGTAATTCGCTCTCTCATTCGTAATTTGGTCTCCCATTCATCATTCGTCGTCCAATTACCCTTCGAATTACGTAATTCGCCATACAAAATTTTGAGAGCGAATTACCTCATTTGTAGGTAACTCAGATCGAATTACCATGGGAATGTCGAACGAAGTATCGAAGTTTTCACCGGCTTGGTTCCATTTGCTGGCACCTCTTTTAGCTGCTGGAAAATCAATAAGTAAAATATTCTCTATATAAATTCAAATTTTTTATGATAACTTAAATTTTTGGTCTATCTTCGATATTTGCAGTATACAAAAACAATAATAAATAGCCAAGAACAAGAGCAAGAAGCAGAGCTGCCCAACGAATTACTAATGTGTGTCGTGGAAACGGTAATTCCTGAATTGCTTAGCGAATTACTTAGAGAGCGAATTACGGCACGTGGAAACATCGTATTTGCATTTGAGGTCAAAATGTGGAAAAGATGAGAGGATGGTCAGAATTTCAAAAACGTGTTTGATGCACTTGACGTAAACGTAATTTCGATTACTACAATAAACTTATTATTATTTATTTGAATTTTGTTTAGACGATCAGAAAAAATGCTTTCGAGCACGTGAATACGATATCGTGTATTTTGGCTATTCTACCAGTTTCGACAGCAACGTCAGAAAGTCCATTTTCCACGCTCAAAATCAAATCATACTTACGTAAACCGCCCACCTAAATCCGCCACTGGTTTTGTAGTTTTCTACAACCTAGAGAAAATATTGCCTGTCCTCTTCGTCCAAGATCTATACATAGAAGGGCGCGCAATGCGCGAAATACAAATTGCCTCTCTCTGCGCATATGCCCCAGGGCGATTTTGTGCTTTCACGCCTTCATGTCGAAAAAGCCACAAGCCTGATTTTTAACAGCTTCCAATTTTTGCGAGATTTTCACTTAAACTCGCTATATCTCAGACGTTTATGTATCGATTGATTTGAAATTTGTACACAATAAACTAGATACCATTCTAAAGAAGATGCGTCGAACTAGACTTCTTAATACTTATTAAAAACAAAATGGCGGATATTTTAGCTTTGTTGTACAAATTAAAGAGGGAGTTTTTACAAATGCAAAAGTTGTGTTATGAATCTTAAAATTTTTGCTTTATTTTAATGCAGCATTATAGACAAATATATAGGGAAATTTTTAGAAAAGTTTCATGTTTAGACAACAAGTATTTAGTTCTAAAGTTATAACAATATTATGGGGACACCCACGAGCGCGCGCTCGCCTCTAGATAACAAATATTTTTACATAGCACTTGCACAAATAATTGTGGAAGTAATATTAAGTGAAATGTTGAAATTTATAAATTTTTCAGTGTTATATAACTTAACAAAGTTATTTGTTATAAACTAATTAGACATACGTATGTAATAAAATACCTACCTGCATCAGAACAGGAACGTACGATCGAGCTTAGGCTGAACCGCCCTCCGACGAAATACTTTACGGAGGTACCGGGGGGATACGGTACAGTGGACATACGGGGGTGGTCCTAAAATTGCCGGCATAACCTAGAGATGGCGGTAGTTGTTTGAAAAATATCACTGTGTTAAAAAGTACACAATCTATAAAGCATATGTTTCAAGTCTGAAGACGCCACGTGGTTTAGTATATGTTTGGCAGCCGTCAATAGTGAACGTTTTCAGTGAATTTGTGAAAACGGAGAAAATTGGTCATCATTATGTGATACAATACTTTTATTTGAAAGGCCTAAGCCAATCCAATATAAAATCTGATATAGATTATACTTTGGGCGGGTCTGCTCCTTCGTTTACAACAGCAAAATATTTGGTAGCAGAGATTAAACGAGGCCGTACGAGCTGCCAAGATGAGCATCGAAATGGTCGACCAAATGAGGTGACGGCTCCAGAAATGGTGAAGAAAATCCACAAAGCGGTAATGGATGATCGTCGACTGAAAGTGCGAGGGGCTAGCAGATATAGTAGGCATTTCAAAAAGTATGGTACATCGCATATTATCTGAAGATTTGGAAATGAGAAAGCTGTGTCCAAGATGGGTGCCGCATTTGCTCACACTCGACCAAAAACAGTGTCGTGAAGAGGTTTCAATTGAGTGTTTAGTGAATTAATGTTTGAATTGCTACCTCATGTCCCTATTCGCCAGACTTAGCCCCCGGACTATTTTCTGTTCCCCAACTTAAAAAAATGGCTCCGTGGTCAAAGATTTTCTAACGATGAAGAAATTATGTCGGCAGTTAATGGCTATTTTGAGGAGGAAGACAGTTCTTATTATAAAAAGCGTATCGAACTTATTGACCACCGCTGGGAAAAGTGTATAGAGCTGAAAAGAGATTATGTTGAAAAATAAATATATTTTTGTGTATAATTATATTTTTGTGTTTTCTTTGTTAGGTCGGGTACTTCTGGGACCGCCCCGTGCATAGAGTTTTAGTTCGGATTAAAGTTCCACAGTCCGGGGTACAGGCCTTCGATGCTTTCTCCTTGTGTAAAAGAAATATTTATATGTATGCCTCTAACTGCAAGATAATTATTCGTACAGTGATTGTTTTTGGATAGTTTTTCACGAAAATATAGTTCATATTTTAACATAAACCATACCATTAAATTTTATACTTTTTGCAAAACTTAAAAAATTATACAAATTTTCATCTATGTATATTTCAAACATTTGATTTAGATTTTTTGGAAAAAAATTGAGAACGTAGTTTTGAAGCTCATTCAATTTTAGTGCTAAAAAGTGCAAGTTTCAAGTCGCTAAAAATTGCGTTGATTTTGATATATTTTTCTCAAGGGTGTTGAGGGTTTTCTTCCATACAAAACTCCATTTTGCCCTTGGAGGAAAATATGGAACACCCTTGAGAAACAAATTCTAAAGAATCAAAGGTAATTTGTAATGACTTGAAGCTTGCATTTTATTCACTAAAATTGAATGAGCTACAACACTGCATACTAACTTTTTTCTAAAAACTATCATTCAAAATTTTGATCATTCATTTTTTATTTTTTGTTTTGCAAAAAGTTTGAAAATTTTATATAAATATATAGTTTTTGTTAAAATATGGAAAATATTTTCGGGAAAAATTTATTATTTAAAACATTCCGAATATTGTAAAACAATCACTGTACTAGTAACTATGTTCACTATAAGTCTAGTTATGTATATGCATACATACATATGTAGGTAAGTAAGTATGTCTAGACATTAGAGCTTAAAAAAAAATGTTTTTATAATTTAGAAAAAACCTTCTTTTTTTTTTAATTTAGACATTACAAATATTCATGTTGCATTAAAGATATGTTCTCAATGAGTGTTTTCATGTCGCTTATATTTTCGAAAACTGCTTTTTTCAAGAAAATATAAAAAAAAATATTTAGATTTTTTCTGTTTTTTAGAAGTGCGTACAGAAGCAACTAACAATTGGCTCATATTTGCGACTTTTAACATAACCTTATATAATAATGATGGCATTGGTGGTATTTTTAAGGCATTTTTAGGTAAAGCTTGGTATGTGTTAAAATAATGTGATCAAGTCCATTTTTTTGGAGTTCACACGCAACTGTATGGTTCTAGCGCCATCAGTCAGTATGTAAATTTTATGTCTAATAATTTTTTATTGTGATTGTTCAAGTGTTCAATGTCGCACACAGGTCAGCCCCATATAGGGTTGCCAGATATTTTATGCGCGTAATCAGTACATTAGACTTTTTCATGCTAAAAAAATCAGTACTTTTCAGTACATTTTTATTCAAAGCAAAATAATGAATATAAGTAACAGAAAATAATTTAAAACGCCTGAGTTCTTGTTTTTAACAATATTTTGGTATATAAATAAAATATAGTTCATAAAAAACTAAATTGTTATTCATTTTAACATGAGTGTAAACATCATTATACACAGGAGCATATAAATTATTTTATATTTGTGACTTTTTGAATAGCAATAATGAGATCATTCCCATTTTCAATGTTTAAATAGTCAAAGAAATCTATACATTTCATTTTAAAATTACTTTTAATTTTAAGTTCACTTTCAAAAATTGTAATTAGAAGCCGGTTTCTCTCTTTGCGCCAGGAAACAAACTTTATTCTTAAGATCCTCTCATACTGTGAAAAAGTACCACTTTTTAAGGAGTTCATCTATATTTCCTCATGGCTTAAATAATTTTTCAACTACGCAAAAACTAACCCCTTATTCTAGAACCTGAATTTTCGTAAGTCGTAATTCGTACCCACGCAAAGATCCACATGCTGCAACCCTTGCGGAAACATGTGCAGCATTGCCAGCTATCAGTTGTTTTTCGAAGATAGCTGAATGAAGGAAAACAAAATGGAAAGGAATTAAAAAATCACTCATCATGTGCTTGTTTATTGTAAAATTGGTTAATTTGACATATTTTGAGGAAAATGATGGATTCTGATGTATTTGCAATTATAGCAGCGGAGTAAGAGGGCGCTATGGCAATGGATTCACAAAGGTATGCGGAGTTGTCGGGCATAGTAACCATGGGCGCATCTATGCCAGCTTCTGGTTGAATTGTTGAACCACAAGGCATAACTCCTCCTATGCCTGAAGCTCTGGTTCTCAATCCAGCTGTTGCGCTCGCTTCTGCCTTCGGCCGCGCTTAGGGATTATAACCCTTACTAAGTAGAATTCTCCTTTCTGTGTTGCGGGGAAGAGGGGCATCCGCTTGTCAAAAGTATACATTTCTTGTGCATATCACTTCGGCTACGCCGTCCACAGCATTTTTGCGCAGAACCCACGTCGAAATTTGCCCAAAAGTGCATAGTGCAAACCGAGTTTATTAATAAGCTAGTGGTAGGAAATTTGAAACATTTATCCTAAATAAAATGTGAACCCTTACATTATACGTATATGTTAAAGTTTTTGTATTCGGATTATGCGTTTGGACACAACAAACGAAAATCATTGTACAGATAACTAACCCGGATCCTAGTTTATCGATAAGGGCAACAAAGATTCTTCTTTGCTCGTTTATATAAAGCAGTGGATAAAAATATACGTATATGCGAAAGGCAGTTGTATCTGTTAAATGAGCACCACCAATAATTCTTGCAAACACACATCGATATACATCTTTTATTTCTCCTCCGACACAGAATTGTTTTCGTACAAAATTACGCGAAAAAGGTTACTAGTTCGTTTTTAGGCATGCCATTGTTACGAATTTCGAAAGTTCGAAAATACGATTCGGATTGCAGCATACTATTTCTACGATTCGTAGCAAAATCCGAATACGAAAGAGATGCAGAATAGGGGTGTAAGAAAGACTAAGGGCTGGTTTCTCCAACTCAACTTTACTTAGTTTAGCCACTTTTAGGACTTAAGTTAAAAGTTAGCCGACGTTTTACACAGCTTATTCTTGACTAAGTCAAGAAAATTGGCTTAACTAAGATAAGTTGAGTTGGAGAAACCAGCCCTAAGAATTCGCTAAAAAGAGTATCTAACTCTATGTCTTGTATGCAAATCTCTTTTACAAAGTCAGTAAATTGAGAAAAAGGCAACTCCTTAAGTTATAGGCAAAAGCGATTCGAATATTGAAATTTATTGTTATTAAACTGAAAGTTATTTTCGAGATAACTAACAACATTCGACAAAAATTTAAGCCTCTTTTTAAATAATTTAAGCTCCATCATATGATCGCAACTGGTACGTAACGACCCGGCGATATGCCCATAAAACGATTGATCTTGTTTTTGTATTAATTTCTTGGGCATATCAAACATTATCTAGAACATGCCGACAATAATTAAGTTATTTTCTTCTTATTTTTACAGTACAGTTTAAGGAAGTTCCAACGTTATGTTAAAACCTTAAGAAAATCTTAAAATATTTTGTTTGAATTGAAAATTCAGTACAAATCAGTACAAATTTTGAAAAATCTGCACATTAGCGTACTGATTTGAGAAATGAATAAAATCAGTACAAGAGTTGAAAAATCAGAACTGTACTGATAAAATCAGTACGTCTGGCAACCGTAGCCCCATACATTTTTTTTTTGGAAAAATAGAAGGAGTCGGCGTATATCCTCAATGTTCCGTATGCAACATTTATGAGAAATCGGTTTATTTTAAAGATTGCCTCCCATATAAACCTAACCTCAAAAACGTCTTAAAAATGAAATAAAAAGTGCTTGTATAACTCCGAAATTTTGCCCATATGTTTGTAATAATTAGGCAACGGATTTTATGGAAATTGTTTTTTTTCTGCTAAATAGATAGAGTTTATTCGATTAAGAATGACCACGATTTAGCTTTCCCTGATTCCATATATACATATCTGAAGTTGCCTTTTTATACCCGAGCGCACTTGTGCACAAGGGTATATTAATTTTGTTCACATAACGGTTGTTTGTAACAGCCAAAACGAATCGAGATAGATATAGACAAATGTATACATAAATGATCAGGATGAAAAAAGAAATCGATTAAGCCATGTCTGTCTGTCCGTCCGTCTGTCCATCCGTCCGTGTACCCGATAAATCGAGCAAAAATTGAGATATCTCAACGAAATTTGGTACGTAGGTT
>NW_016157107.1:210743-211342 GCF_001687245.7 Rhagoletis zephyria
TTTTAGACGAAAAATAAGAATATTATAAATTTTTGGAAAATGGGCGTAGCCACGTCCACTTATTGTTACATGAACAGTGACGGGCAAAACTGTAACATGGTTTAACACTTTTTACTTCAGTTATCGCTATCTTCCCAAGTTCTAACGACTTTCATACTTTTGTTGTATATTCTCGTTGGTACATCCCTACTCCCTTTCTCATAACGATTTGAAGTCAATACAACAACAATAAAAAACCAGCAGAAAAATATGTAAATTAAGGCATATGTTACAGTTTTGCACTCCTACATTTTTAAGAACTTTTTAACAATTTTCACGAAAAAAAGAACTACTAACACAATGTTCAGTACTCTGTTGCTTGTTTCAGTTCCTGGATACGATTTGGGCTACCTTATTTGTATCTCTGTGAAAATTCTGGAGGTATACCCTTAATTTGCTTTCACAGCTTATGTACTCGATTTTACGGACTTCGATACTTAGTAAGCTGTGCTTTTAGTTGTTTTCGCAGATTCTCAATGAGATTCATGTCCGCGGATTGTGGAGGTCATTTGAAATTAGCAAATTTTTGCTTTTGTATTCAGTCTTTGCGAATATGTCCA
>NW_016157107.1:213481-230642 GCF_001687245.7 Rhagoletis zephyria
AAAATACAACCATGATTGATAAAAAGCTGAAGTTGCAAACCCACCTTGTTGAATTCTAGTCGCGTTGAAAATGCTAGTACGCAGGCAAGTTAAGTATTTCTTTTCTAATTGTTTGTACAGATTTTGATTTTATTACCACCTGAGTAAAACACATCGTTTCTTGGTGCTGAATCCCAATCCAACCGCACAATTGCTCCAGTACTAGAATTTTTAGATATCCTACCCCCAGATTGCCAAAAACACGGGTTTTTGCGATATTTGAGGTTATATAATGAAAACATAAAATTTTTTGCTCATTTCTACTTAGGGCATTATTTTCGTGTGTTGCGATTCGATTTTTCTCTCGAGATACAGTCAGTGCATGGACTTCGAAAAAATTATTATTGGTAGATTTTACATACAAAAAATGGTAGAAGTTGGTAGATTTTTTAGAAGAAACAATATCAGATGGTTATTACTCAAACAGGATAAAACATGGCGAATTCATAAAAGATGGCGTTACCAGAGCACCTGGATTTACGCCTTCATGAACCTTAATGTCAAACTGATATACAGATGCGATCAACTTATTAGTAACGAAATTTTAAATGATATTGTTTGCAAATTATGTTTATTTATTTTTAATAATTTTCATTTGAAATATAATTCAATGCATAACAGAAACCACAATGATAAAAGTTTAAAAGCTTGCACAAATTGCAAAAAAAATTAATCAAACATCAAAAAATTGTCATCAAAATTTCAAAATTTTTAATTAGAATATTTAGAAAATTTTCGCGTATGCAGTTTTGTAGCCCATTCAATTGTAGTGTAAGAAAGTGGAAGTTTGAAGTCGTTAAAAATTACCGTTGATTTTTTAGAATTTTTGTTGTGGAGGGTGTTGCTGTTTTTTTTTTCATATCAAAAAAATGTTGATCATGTGTAATTATTACTGGCATTGAGCGTACAATTTTTTCGTGTAATTTTTGTTTTTATACTCCTTCCCGAAGGTTCAAAAATAAATTTCGTATAAAATTTAGTTCGATCTCGGATGGCCTGATTCGGGCCCTGTATTAATTTAATAGGAGGGAGACTCAAGCAATTGTTCTCCGTCAAAGTTTACTTTTAAATTTTATTTAAGGTGTGTGTTCGATGACAAAAGATATGTATGTATATGTTCATTTAAATCTGTTTGCTTTCTTTCGGCAAAATATTGGCAGAATTTTAGTCTTTGTTGGTAAAAATGGTAGAAAATATAATATAGCTAAAAAGTTTGTAGATCTACCAATAAAGTGGTAAAGTCCGTGCACTGGATATAGTAGTTTTAATAGTACTTCGGTATTACGTCGTAAGCATGAGTCATCATAGCATGTGTAGAGGCTATTCAATCGTTATGAGCGAAAACGTTTTGTGTATTGATTTATGTATGTATTCTTGTAAATATTGTTAATTTTTTGCTTTTGTTAAATACAAACTGTTATGAAAAAAGCATCCTTTGGTTAAAAAAAATTGGTGCTTTTAGTTTGGTAAAACGCCTTTTTTCCAAGTTTTTGGTTCTTTTTGAAAATCAAAAGTTGGCAACACTGCTTTTCCGGCCTATTTTCCCTTTTTTTGTAGGGGTTTAGGTCCTAAAAATCCGTTCCCTGGTAATAATGTTGTGTGTGAACTTCAAAAAAATTGAATTAATGGGATTATTTTACCACATACCTCCGATGCAAAACTTAACCCAAAAATGCCTTAAAAATACCACAAATGCCATCATTATTATATAAGGTTATGTTAAAAGTCTCAAATTGTTAGTAGCTTCTGTACGCGCTTTCTAGTGAACATGTTGCGCGTATAGGCGGTGAGCGTTCATGGTTCACGATGCGTGCGCGCTGTGACAAATGTTGCTGTAAGTAATAAACAGAAAAAATCTAACAATTTTTTTTAAAGAAATATTTTCTTGAATAAATGCAGTTTTCGAAAATATAAACGAAATGGAAACACTCATTGAGAACACATCTTTAATGCAACTGACTAGTGTCTAAATTAAAAAAAAAAGTTTTTTTCTAAATTATAAAAATATTTTTGTTTAAAGCTCTAATATCACTACGCTTACAAAATAAATCTCATCAACTTTCGTCAAATACTTTCAAAGAAAATAAGTTTTGAGAAAGATTGCTCAAAAATATATTTGCTTATAAAAATTTTAAAAATTATCTACATCTACATATAAACCTCTACACACAAATTTTCACACAAAAATTCGAACTTGACCGAATTCCGAGGTCCAGTTGAGAAATTTTCACCCATATGTTACCGGCCAAACCCGATCTTAGGACAAACTAGTTTTTCCTAGGCTAAACTAGTTCTATCTAGATCCAATATATCCGTCCAATGTCGAAACAAGTTGGACGCAACAATATTTTGGACTGCGTACCTGGAGTTGGACTGATACGGTCATTTTTTTGAAGTGCGACTGAAGGCCGCCTACGCGGAAAGGTGTTCGCGCAAAAATACTGTGGCCCCTTATCTAGTTTAGCCTAGGCAAAACTAGTTTGTCCTAAGATCGGGTTTGGCCGGTAACATATATAAACCTTGCTCCTCATCATAAGTCAATGCACAGTAAAAATTATTTTCACCGCTCTTTCCGCAGGATCATTTACAACGGTAAAATTTATACAAATGTGGTTTCCTGCACAATCATAACTCACCTTTTCTATTTAGCCAAGGGTAGGGGTACAATTTTAAAAATCGATATTGATTTGCAAGCGATAAAAAAATGGCTTTTTGCGTGCTGTGACAATATCACTTAATTACCTTATTCGCGAATCACTTCATCTATTCGACTGTTACAGCTAAATGCTGTTGTATAATCTTAAGACTTTTTAAAACTTGTTTAAAAATACAAAAAATAAATCCCTGCAATTTTCCATATTTGATTAGAAATGCACATACACTTTTCTAAAACGTGAAAGGTAGTTATCATTTTTACTATATCGATGATCCTCTGCAATAACGATACAATCTAAAATTGAAAAAATAAAAACTCTTACTACTGTTAAGTGACTTAAATATGTCCCTAATCCTTATCTAATCCGTGTGTAATCCTTACTACTTACTGTAGCAATCCTTAGTATTTACTTTAGAGATATCTCAAAATGTTGGCCTTTATCAAAGGTATTTTCGAAATATGAAAAACTACGATATTTCCGTAAATACTGGATCCAAATGTTTAAAGCATAAAGCAAGGCAATTATTAATTTTTTGAAAAGCGGGCGTGGGAAACGGTCCTGCTCATGAAAACTTGCTATAACTCAGTAGCCGATTCACCAAACAAATATTGCCTAGAGTGAAGCTAAAAAATCTGTGTTAACTTTCGAAATCGGTCATTAACCACGCCCACCTCCCTTATAATAGTAATTTACAGAACTACGAAAACGGCTCTAAATCAATAACATATGTATGTGTAACATATGCGTGTCTCGGTGACCTTTGTATTTATCTATATCTACCAAACTCTGTACAGTTATTTACCTTGCTACAAAAAAATAATATGTTGAACATTTTTTAAATCGGAGAAAAATTACGCCCACTTCCCATTGAACAGTAAATTTCAGATATAAAAAAACTGGTACATTTCAATAACTAAGCACGCTAGTTTACTCCAAGTTAATACTTACATCAATCTCTTACGAATAAATACGATTATTATAGATTTTTGGAAAATAGGCCCACTTATGATTACACAAGTTTATATCTGTAAGCGATTTATCGATTTGTACTAAACTCGATTCAATTATTTCAATGATGGTGTGATTGAGCATATTATCGAAAATGTTTAAAATCAGAAAGGCGAGACAACACTATTTACACGTGCACCGGGTATATAAAGTTTGGTTTCGCCAAAACTTATACTTCTTTACTTGTTTTCATTCCCAGCAAACCTTTTGGTTTGATATCAACTTGAGACGCATTTGATATTAAATAGCCTTCTCAAATCTCCAACGTTAATTCTCAACAGCATCTCAACGAGCGGATTATAGTATTCTCAACATAAAAGGCACTTTTTTTACATGAAGATTTTCTTAGTTATCAAGTTGAGAAATTGTTAATTCTCCACTTGACCCCAAATCAATTTCTCCAATTGGTATCAAATGAAAGCTTCTTTTTTATTTTATACTTTTAATACATTTTATTTTATTTTGTACTTTTGGTTACTTATTTAGATTAAAAATTATACAAAGTACCAGCTTTTTATGATTAATTTAATTCTATGATTAATTTAATTCTTAAGGTGGTATTGTTTTTACCGTACCGTATTTAAAAAAATTTAAAAGAGAATTTAAAGTACATTTGCTTAGCAACGACTTACAAAATTAAAAGAAAATCGCATTTCAAATCATAGTATGGTCCAATATGCACCTTCTACAAAAGGTTTTCGTAAATGATGAAAATAATTTAAATAAATAAATCCGTATTGTTCCAAAAAGCAACATTAAGATATATGTGGTACACCGGACAAGTTTCAGTTAAATCCATTAAGCTATAGTTATATAAATTTAATTATAACTCATATGTGTGTATGTACGTATGCACATATTTTCAAAATTCGTTTCAAAATTCATTTTTTTTCTGGGTTAATATGACATAATGGATTTATCTGAAACTTGTCAGTGGTATCACAGATATCCTAAAGTTACTTCTTGGATCTATACAGATTAAATTAAAATAAATACAATTATCGATCCAGCTTAATGCACCTTTGTGAGCATACATATACATATTTAAGTTATTTTTTATTTTCCTTTCGCTCTTTGTATGCATGCTTTTTCTGCAGACGATTATTGGCATGCTGGAAAAATGATATGACTGTCCTTTCGAACTCGCTGTCGGAAGCTGCAGTTGCAAATTTTTGATTGTACGCTTCTGAAATGATATACATATGTATATACATACAAATGTGTAAAAATTAAAGAATGATAAGACATACTAACGTTTTAGTGCTGTTGTTACACTTAAAGCTCGAACGGGCGTTTTATTATTTGTTCCTTGCCAGCACAATTTTTGGGCTACTTCGTCGGTCATAATTTTTCGCCATGCTTCTTTTAAAAATTTTGATGAATTGCCACAAATTATGCTCAAAAAATCGGCAACCTAGAAAAGTCATATGCATGTTGTAATTACTTTCATGTTTAAATAGTATGCGGTTATACGCTTATTTACAAAACTTACCAAGTCATTAAATTTGTTTTCCGATTTTTCTATTTTGGCCTCAAAGTCTTTAAAATCATTTTCTTCTTTAAACGGTGTTTTCGGCATTATCGGCTTGCGTGTGCTACTCTTGGAATTGCCATTAGCTTTGACTTCTTCGAGAACGCGTTTCAGAAGCTTTTGTGTAATTTCTTGTTCTGTAAATATTAGAAATGTATATAAAATACTGGGGATATACATAAGTACATATTGGTTGATATTAACGATTTAAGGATACATGTTTATGGACTTTTGCAAAAACAACTTATGAATCTGACTTAAGCATTTTCGCTTCCAGCCAAATAAATCGAAACAACTTCTATCTAGTTCAGAAATGCATCGAGAAAATCGCAATACGATGGATTTAGTGATAGCCCTATTATTTAGTGAAAAGTCCAACAACGTAAACACTACAATAATTTTACCTTTTAAAACATTTTCTTGAAATTTATCAATTTTTTGGTGTAACTCATCTAAATCTGAAAGATTAAAAATAATATTATTAGATATGTATATCTTTATCAAATAACAAATAAAACTCACCTTTTTTAGATATCAGCTCCTCTGCTAGTATTGCTGACGAACTAAGAAATGTGCTGTTTAAATCCATCTACATGTGAATGAAAGGTATAAATATAAATTTATTACATTCGAAATTATTAAAGACAATGATTTTCTGAGATATTTCATGTACTGAATGCTGAAATTGACAATCAGAAAACTGCAATGTGGCGCAACATTTAATATTAAAATGGGATGATTTTATAGGAATCGTAAAAAAGTCTGTTAAGTTTATAACTTCTCTGGAAATAATTTCAAAAGCACTGTCTTTTTTTGAAAGTCGTTTGAGAATAAATATTTTATTTTGGACGCTGTAAAAATTATCTGGACGTTTAAGGGATAAGTAAAAGAATTCTGTATTTATTGACTTCACTGGTCCATTTTCATCTGCTTTTTTATTTGTAATTTTTGCTGCAGAATATTGAGAGGAATATAAACTTTCCTCAACCAAGCGGTTATATATTTGTGCAGCAATGTGATCTTTTTTATTGCATTTTCGTTTGAGTTTCGACAAAAAATTTTCGAATTTGAACGCACTTACAGACTCTAAGCATCCATGGTTCAATGCATCACTATGCAAGTGTGTAAGGCAGTGATAGTTGAATGTTAAAAAAGAATCATCATAAAAATTTGGAACTTTTTTAACAAATTCATTCAAGAGTATTTTTGCGCACGCATTGTTTTCCTTACAGGACTTTTCATTCAATAATATTCTTATGCCCAAGCTTAGCATTAAGAAATGCGTATATCTTTCTACATCTAAGACTTCAGCTAAAGCGAAAATTCCTGTATATAACAGAAATGTCCTTAGCTCAGTAGCCTTAAACCTTTCAATATCGCTCAGGCCACGTGGATGACGAGCAAATTCTTTTGGAACCTGATTACTTAGAAACAATAATCGAGAATTCAACAAACTTATAGTCGAGGATTTCAAAGAATAAGTTTTATTTCTCTGCCTAACCCATCCAAGAAGCAAAGATTTGGTTACACCAAGGCATACAACATGCATGTAATCATAAGGAAAAGAGTTTACAATATCGATGGGCAGTTTTTCGATAGCTGTTGACTCGATAAGTTTGTGATGATTTACGTCCAAACGGGATCGGAAACTTAAATCTGTTCTAGCGCTATGAATTTCACTACGAAAAATCATTCTATGCCCAAGGGATTCTCCTCTTTGCGTGCATTTGATACAACTAGAGAAACCAGTGTGTCCTTTAACTCCTAAAATATAGGACCTTGCTGGCGCATCGCAAATAAATGAACGAAAATGAATGGAATAATGACTGCCATTGTAATCCAACCCCTTTTCTAACAGCTCCAGCAACTCGTTTACAAACCTTTGCAAATAATCATTTGGAGATAATGGTTTACTATTGCCGGAATAAGCCCCTACAACCATAACATTAGGCGTTCCATTGACATTTATTAATATTGGCCAAGTCTGCAAATTGGAACTTTTTGAAAGTGGAAGGCCGTCAATATTAACGTTAAGATGGATTTCCATCAAACTATAGGAGTTGTTTATTAAAAAATCAGTTAGTGAGTCCTCAACACCGTAGTGAATGTATTCTCCTAGTCCCATATTTTCAACAGGTGGTCTCCTAGGAGTGGATTTTAAAGTCCTTGAATCCCGTGGAAGATCACCCACGTGTTTGCACAATATTGTTAATAAACTATTGGTAGCCGCCGTTGATATATTGAATTGCACAGACCATGCCGCTAATTCAATTCTCAAATCTACAGATTTTTCGAAATCTGTAACACCATCACTTTTCGACTCACTCAATTCATCATCCGATATATTTGAAGTGGACGAGCTTGCAGTGAAAGTATCTTCTTGGCCCTGACACTCCTGACGTGTAGGAGCGGCCACTTCACGCTCTGCAAGAAGATCTACTATCTGCTTCACTTCACTTTTTAATTTCTTTCTTTGCATTGTTTCTGCCACTGAACTAAGCACTAACTTTTTTTAAGTTATTGCGCAACTCACCTTTTATTGTTTTCTTGTTGCGTTAATTTTTATTTCAGTGTTTTCACTTTTTCTACGAACATTAAAACATATGTTTCACCGCTGTTGCCAGATCAACACTTTTGCAAAGGAAACATAAGCGCTGCCAGAAAGCTGTTAAACATTTCTCAAATATTCCTCAACTTAAGGGCAAATTGAGGAATAGGGTTTGAGAAAAGGATAATTCTCAAATGGTAAGGAATGTTGAAACTCAACTTGAAAATTAAGGGTTTCTCAAACGTTGGAGAATATTTTTTCTTGTGTTTGCTGGGTTGTAGCCTTTTTTGCTCGGAAGCGAAGCGTGCGGCAATCGTTAGAGTCGACCATTTAACCATCCAAAAGCCCCACTGGAATTAACAGAGATAATAGTACATAGTCACCAAGGCCAAATATACTGCTCCTAATAATAGAGGCTTTATACAAATTACTGCATACAAACATGAAAAAATTGTTACTAAGCGTGTATAGCATAGGAGAATTCTACACGTAGTTCTAAGCAAATTCGCCGAAGAAACCATGGGTCTAAAATCAATTTGGAGTTTGCCAAATTGCGAAATAAAGTTTGGAAGTTTTAAGAACAGGATGAGTACACAAATGGATTCCTCATACAAAAAACCCCTTATAGCATGTTTTTATACTAAAATTAAGCCCTTCTTTAGGACACAACAGCAAAATGCTAAGAAACCTCTTTTCACAATTTCGGAAACTCCAAATTGACTTTTAGCCCTGGTTTTTACGGCAAATTTGCTAAGAATTACACGTAGAATATGTCTGTGCTAAAGGCGCATAGTATCCTATACAAATTGACTCGCCCTAATGTATATTCGTTTGTATATATGTAACTTATGTAAGTACATATGCATGTAAAACATGTATTTTGCAAGTTACCAAACTGTTTCAACTTTTCCCTAAAAAAAGCATATTTAGTAAAGCATATTTGATATTAAGAGCGTATTCACTGCCCTTTCAAACGCTCGAAATAGTTAAGCGGAAAGTTGAGTAAAACTAAAGCAACAAAAAGTAGCTAAAACATTTTAGAATACCACAAACGCACAAAAAAGTACTTAACAATAATATTTTTCGGAATATTTTGTATTTACTTTGGCTATTTACTGTTGGCTTTATGCATATTTGTGTTTTTCATGTCTACGGCCAGTTGATTTGCATTTTCTCTCCCTTTCCTCATTTCCACAATGGAAATAGGAATCAGTATATTCATTACGCAATAGAAGAACTTTAATGATACCACTTAATTCGGGAAAAGTTTGATGATGGCCATCAACGTTTGTATGTAAGTATATATGTATCTAAACAAAATGGTATTAATGTAGTTTTCAAATTTTATCCATAAAAAATAGGGAGTGGTGATTCCACTCGAAACGAAATTAGAATATTTTAGTGGATGGGGATTTTTAAGGCTTCAGGAAGAAGGAAATTAAAAAAAAAAAACACATTTAATGGAGAAAATTGTAAATACATTCATTTTACTTTTCTGTTATATACTTTTTATGTACAACTGTGGTAATTTGTAATTAAGTAAGGAACTGTATTATCTGGTATTGAAAAATATACTATAGATTTTTCTGCTAATTCTAGCGGCGAAATTGCACATAGAACACAAATAAGCTTGGAATGTTTAAAAGGCCCGTCAGAATGGGTACTTTTACGTCAGTAACGGAAAAGTATGCGAAGGAAGTGCCGTACGTAACATATGACACAATGAAGGTATTGCGTCTGCAAACAAAGATCAGCTGTTCCTATGGTCGCGTACTTGGGGTTTACACAAGTCAATTTTGCAGATGCAATAGTAAAACATTTACACTTTTTTACTAATATATACACACTTCCCTTGAAGTCTTCGTCACAGTCTTTGGCTTTTCGAAGACAGTTTATTGTCTGGACGCCTACTTTACTCAAACAATGTGACAATTAATACATATTCTTATTTGTCTTATGGGCTGTTTTTGCTTACGCATAAAAGCACATTTAGCGCATTTAGCTCTAAATGCTACTCTAAATGTACATTTATCCATACAAAATTCGTCACCTAAATGCAACTAAATGCATCTCCATTTTTGCATTAAGAATCTAAATGCTAGAAGCAACCCTGTGATCTTCCAAAATTTCCACGATTCGAACATGGTTTAATGAGAAAATGTGGCAACATTGCTTTTTCGCGTATGCAGTTGCTAGCTGCGTTTCAGTGATCGCCGGTCGAGATTTCATTTATTATTTTAAATTATTTGGAAAAAGAAAATTTGCACGAATTTAACATCGATATGAAACTGATAGATATCCGGCTCAATTAGTGATCAACTCTGCGGGTTTTTTTCCTATTTAATTGAGGATATTTCAATTGACAGCACCGACAAATGAAAATATACACAAACAAATTTTCGGGTATGGTTAAAACAATTCAAGTTGTTGTATTGAACTTTTTGTTTAAAATTTCTTTTTCCCTTTTCAGTAGAGTTTTTTGCACATTATCTTCTCTGTGTGAATTGATCGTGATAGATACGGATCTGAATAAGCGACAGGAACACGGCCGTTTGTCAAAAGCATACGGTTTCGAACTCGCGTAAATGTACATTTGCTAAATGCGATAGCATGAACGCTCTTCAAAAAAATATGTTCGAAAGTGAAAATGTTGCATTTTAAATGCAGCTAAAACGCAAGGTTATACAATTGTCAGCAGTGACGGACTTACGTGCGTCAAAAGTTGACTGTTGATCAATGTTCGTCGGGTCCGTCGACGCGAGGGTTGCCAATCTGACGCTCTCCATGGAAACACACACAGTCTACTCATCTGTCAGTTTCATCCTTGAACGGAAAGTAAGCAAAGTATCCTCTCTGACGGGGGTCATAAATCTGAACTGACAGCTAATCAATACGGCAACGTAAAGAGAATTCGCCACTTTTTGCGCGACCTATATCACATATGTAATGAACTATATAAAAACTGCTTTTCTTAATGTATGCAAAAAAAAACCAAATAAAAAACCTAACCGACCAATCTCAAACAAGACCGATAGCGTTACTTATCACGTTTTTTTTTCAACCGAAAAATGTGCCCTCTTCGCACAAACACTAAAGAGAGGGCAATAAAAATGCAACAGTTTTTGTAGAAAAGAAAACGCCATTACACATGTACAGGGATGTTAGTTCCGAGATCCCGGAATTCCGACTTTTTTAGGTGTCGAAAATCGCAGGATTTTCGGGATTTGCACTGATGGCAATAATAAAAACTCCTTTTCTTGACCAGTATTGGCTATATTTCTTCTTTTTTTATTTAATAATTAATATTTTTTTAAAACTATCTAGCTCATTATACATATAACAACGTGCGATTGTAAATTTTACATACATAAATCAATATATTCACGAAACCGCCAAATATAGTAAAATTGGGTTTTTCGTTTTTCACTCTGACGTCATTTATTGAAAAATTATTTTAAACATTCAGTGAAATGTGAAAGAGTATGGGCATCAAATTAAAGAGCAAGTTCTGTAGAATTTAATCAGATTCAATTTTTTGTTGCGTAAGGACTGGTAAGTAATGGAAATGTCCTTTTAAAATTGTATCCTTAAAATTTGCAATATTTGTTTTTGAAAAAATTATATGTTGAGGACCTCGAATTTCGACCTGTTCTTTCTTGTGAATCTAAAAATAATTAATTATTTTAAATTCTAAAGAAATTTCCTATTTCATTTGGTACCCATATTTAAACCTTTCATGAGCATGAAATGGTATAATAGCTATGGTCCGATGTTTTTAAGTAATAAGAAGAGATAGACCCACTAAAATGTACACTTATTTAATTAGAACGTCGAGCTGAGTCGATTTTGCTATGTCCGCTTGTCCGTCTGTCCGCCTGTTTGTATGGAATCTAGTCACTCAGTTTTCGAGATATCCGGATGAATTTTGGTAAGTGGGTGTATCTTTATAATTTATACTAGTTTGAACCGGAAAAATCGGACCACTATAACATATAGGTCCCATACAACTGATTGTTCTATTTATGCAGCTAGGAAAATGAAATTTTGCACTGTTTCCACCCATTATAAACAGAATACCTACAGTGAAAATGACAAAGAGCGGGTCACTATAACCTATAGCCTCCATACAACTGATTGCTCAGATATGGGATTTTACTTTAATACTCCTTTAATTCGACAGCTAAAAACGATAAATTTCGTGACCTATTTTCTAAATAATCACACAAACTCTACTGAGAAAATCGTCAGTATCAGTGCTGTATAAGCTTTTTCTCCTATACCACTGATTGTTCAACTACAAGATTGTGCGATATAACTCCTTTATTTAGGCAGCTAAGTGCATTAAATTGTGTAACCACTTTACATACCGATCGCACACAACAGTGGAAATCATTTTATTGGTGCTTCATAAGGTATATCTTCGGTACCACTGATTTTTTAGATATGATTTTTTATATATGTACGTCTATGTATGCTGTGGATAAAAAAATTTTGTTTAGCTGCCAATTCACTAATTTGAAATCCAGTATTTAATCTGTTAAAATAAAATTTTCGGATGTTCATGAATGGTATGGAGCCTCGGCATAGCTCTGATCTTACTTGTTATATTCTATATTGCATTGCATTTTTAAAATAATTTTTGGAATTAATCATATCTGAGGCATGTTATGTCACCGCGGCCATCTCTGTGCGCGACCTCTCAGGATTTGGATGAAAGTTCAAGAGATTTAAGGTCTAGGTGATACGAATATACGTGCAGCATATTTTGCCGACATGTCGTAGGGTCGCCTATTTAAACGATACTTAAATTTTAACAAAACGTCATACGTACCTTTCTTTAAAGTACTGTATCTTGGACAACTTTAAACGAAACTTAATGATAAAAAAATTATTTCTTCCGTCTTATTATGGGCTTTAATTGTACATTTTTTACAATAATGTGCAACGTATAAAAACAAAAAAAAAATAAGTAAACATTTTTCTTTTCGATTTTTTGTATTATAACATTTTAAAAATTTTTATTTTTACGTAACAACATTGTCTATAATGTCGACTTTAAGTATCCAAATGGAAGTAATGGTTATTTATTCATTTGGACTCTAGATCGTCCAACGCTCGAGCAATATGATAAATAGACAAAAACAATATGAATAAATGATATTAACTTTAGTAAAGGTCTGAAATCATGAAAATCCCATCAAGCAAATGTGAGAATTGAACTTTGTTGCAAGTTCACATGGGAAATCTGCATACGACGTGATTGGAAGAAATTTAAGAGACTAGCCGCTAGAGAAAGTTTTCAACTCCTGATGTTACAACAAATTCGTACACCCGAAGCCCTCTAACAATGGGGTGGTGTATGTTTCCAATGGGATTCCTGCAAAAAATAACTGCAACTAACTTTTCAGTGGGCTTTATTTTGACTACGACTACGTGCCAATTACTTTAAACCTATTTTAACCAAGTTATATAACATCAAGTAAGGGGACTTCATATCCTTATTTAACGAATCTGTAAATAAATAAATAATTTTTTTCTTTTTTGTTCTTATTGTAATAAAAGCGTGTTGTTGTTTTTTTACCTCTAATATATTTTTAACTATTAATTTATTTGTTACTCATTAGTTTTGTTTTTAGGAAAGGTGTGTATTTCCTTTTTCTTGTTTTAATAAAAGTACTAACCTATTATTGGGGGTCTAATATTCATTTCTAATATTTATCGCTAACCAGAAGCACACCAGTTTAGAGCTAGAGATTTTCGCCACAGCGTATGTACAGGCATATGAGTGTACGTTTGAAGGAGCAGCAGTTCGAAACCCGTATGCATTTGTATAGGTTCTCAAGAGAATTTCAAGAGAATTTCATTGTACATAACTATATAAAAGCGAATATACTAAACTAAATACACGTACATACATACATACATACATACTCCTTCACCCGCCGACCTATTAATGTGCGAATTTTGCTCCAATTATCACAAATTTGTATATTGCCATGCCAATGATTTGTTTGTATCGGCTTACAGGTGCGCCTGTCAACAATTTGGCCAGCTAACCAAGCGCCTAATTGACCGTCTGCCTTAATATTGAATCTGTAATCAGCGATTATTAGGTCGACTCCAACTGCTCTACCAGTCCCAATTCATAGACATATATGTATTTGTACATAGATAGTATGTATGTTTGTACATGAGTGGGAGGCGAGTTTACCAATCGCTAACTTAGGGATTGCACTTGCAGCTATTCCAATACGTTAGCAAAGGCCACTCCTGTAACCTTATATTGTGAACTCGGTAACGTAAGTATTCATATGTACATATTAATATTGATTCAAATGTTGGTATTGTTGCTAGGTATAACACTATTCTTTGAAGCAATCCGATGGGAATGCCTCCCTCCGAGAACACAACGACCTTAGACGCCAACTCAATTTAATAAATTGAAGGTTTACTATGCAGACGCATATTCGTGGCAATTGAAGTAGCCGGCTAGTTGAAATGTTTATGCTGTTAACCACTCCCCGCAGACCAGTGAAGTTCATATGGCGAATGTTTGTGTTTACTCAGCGCACTAATTGTTGCTTTGGAAATTGTTTACCGTTCAATAAACCACATGTTGGCTCTTAAAGAGACCATATTTTGACCAATAAGCTAATGCACTTATGTACATATGTACATACCTACAAAGTCAATGTACATATCGTCGTTTAAAGTACAAAACCGCGTATCGTCATTCTGCAAAACCGCGTAACTGACTTTGGCTGCCAAAAATTGGATTTGCTCACACAAGCTCTTGGCTCGATCCTTATCCATTCGTCCTGAAATATACTATCCAGAAAAACGGCTGCTTTATAAAAAAGAGAACCATTTTGAAATATGAGTGTTTGTACGCTCTAGAAAATAATTTCTACACCTTCACATACGCGGTATTGCATTTTGTTGATACGCGGTTTTGCACTTTAAACGACGATATGTACTCTGTGGGGAAAATCTCTACACTGAGGGAAATAATGTATAGTAAAAATGAATACTTTATATTTGATTATCGTTTAAAAATGTTCGAATTTAAAAATAATACCTATTTTCATACAAAATTTATTACGCACGTGTTTGATTGTTCACATCTGAGTATATATATGACTGTACATACGCACCATTTGAAAGCAAATTTATATGCCTGGGTGTAGCTGAGTGCGCAAAGACGCCACAATTTGTTGATATCCTGAGATGGTCAGAGTTCGAATTCCACTGCAGGCAACATCAACATGCATGTTAAATATTTTTTTTTAGTTCTTTCTTGATTATTCACTTCACGGATGCTTTTTCAGAATGAACGCGGTCATTTTAATACGCGCGTAATTGAATTGAATATTTACCAAAATACAGTACACTCATTGACGTTTATAGTAAGATCAATTACGTTTCTATTTGATTTTAATATTTTTTCCCCTCAGTGTAGTTCTGAACTGTTGCGCTTCTAGTACATTCCCTGCAGCAAATCAAACTGGTTCCGAACTTGCGCTGAGCTAGCCTGATAAGGAACGGTACTGGTTCTTCATCTATCCCAACGCAATGCTTTCAACTGTATCTTTTAACATGGCGATGTCCTACGAAGTGAAAATTGTCGCCCTCTGCAGAACTTTCGAACTTGTTCTGAACTGACTGTGGCTTAGATGGTTCTGAGACAGTTCATATAACAACAGCTCCCAGATATTTCAAAAAGGGTCACCTCCGATCTGGAATAAATGAGGTTAGTTCTGAGCTGGTTCTAAGAAGTATAGAATATAGCCTTTTCTTTTAATACTGTAATAAAATAAGCTCGCATACAATTTTATAAATAAAAAATACTTCATTTTATGATTAATGAGCTACTAGAGTGCCAGTTACTGTCGAAATTCGACAGTTTTTCTAGTTTTAGAAGCCTTGGAGAGGTTTTCTAACTTAACACGTAGCGATACTTATTCGGTATAAATTAACTAACCGCAAAATCTTCTGCTAAAACGTAACTAAATTTTTTTTTTATTTGAGAAGGTCTTTGGAGGACTTCGGCAGGAATTGGAATTGACCCGATACATTCAACTTTATCGATAAATTTCGATGATTTGATACATATCGATAGTTCGATGAATTTCAAGAGCACTAAAATTCGATAACTCAATAAAATTCGTTAACTCGACCAATTTCGAAGTGAAATTCGATGGCTCGATAAATTTCGATAACTCAAAAATGTAAAAATTGCCTTTTTTTGTCTTCATCGTTATCACTTGTTTCTTCATCTTCATATTTATCTTTATTTCAAAGTTTAATTTCAAATACGAAGTAAAACAAAAAGCGAAACAGCTTAAATTGAACAGGTTGCAAAAACAACCATACACAAATATGGAAATTTTTAATCGACGATTTTCAACCAATTTCGAAACTATAAAAACTCTCCTCATCTACAGAAAATTACCTTTCTAACGGTGTTTTTGGTTTTGAAATCGGTAACTTTACCTTGGTCTTCATCTTTGTTTTTATCTTTCACATCTTTGCTTATATCCTTTTCTTTTTCTATTCACGTAGATGAGATGAGGTGCGATGACGTGATAAGATGGGACGTGATTTTATGTGATTTGATAAGATGCAATGTCATGTGTTGTCATATCCTGCGATGTCATGTCATATGATGTCATACCATATGATGTCATATCATGTGATGCCACGTCATGTAATGCCATGTCATGTCATATGATGTCATATCATGTGATGTCAAGTCATGTGATGTCATGTCATATAATGTGATGTCATATCATATAATGTCATGTCACGTGATATCGTGTGATGTGATATCATATTATGTGATGTAATATCATGTGATGTCTCTTAATATCATGTGATAAAATGTGATGTGATGTCATGTAATGTGATCACATTCCATGTTCCGATAACCCTGTTGATAACTGTGTCGATAAAAATACTGATAACAATATCCATAAACATATAGAAAAATACAACGATTGTAAAATCGATTAACTTCTCGATTAATATAACAATCATCAGTATCGATTATTGTATATATCGTTAACAATATAAATGACTAAATCGATAACAAAATCAATTATTTAATCAATTATTATACCGATAACAATATCCATTATTGTATCGATAACAATATCCATTATTATATTGATTATTATATCGATTACAATAGCGGTTATTTAATCAATAACAGTATCGATTATTTTATCGATAGCAATATCGATTATTATAGCGATAAAAATATCGAGTAGTATATTGATAACAATATCGATCTTCATCCTCATCCTTTTCTTCATATTTATCTTTATTTTTGCATATTCCTCTTCACCTTTACCTTAAAGTGTTTAGATTTACTTTGAC
>NW_016157107.1:230667-240291 GCF_001687245.7 Rhagoletis zephyria
CTTTGGATACCTTTATAAATTTTTACTTTTGACATCTCCGCATTTTTCGAAAACTATCTAAACATTTTGATAACTCGTTACACTTTGTTAAGACGATTAAATTCGATAAGCAGTGATAAATCGATAAGCTTATATAACCTTGAAATTTCGATAAATCGATATATTTTGAAAATTCCATAAACTTCGCTTTGTTGAACGAACCAATTTCAGTAGATCAATAATTATCGATAACCCTGTAAGTTGAAACAACTCCAGGCATTACGACGACTCGATATATTTCGTTAAGTCTATAAATAATGATAATTCAATAAATATCGATAACTTGATACATTTCTTTATCTTGACAAATTTCGTTTATCCCACACGTTTTTATAGCTCGATAACGATCCGTAAATTTGGACAACTAAGTTTCTGTGTCTATAAATTTCGACAACTCAGTAAACATTGATCAGTTTGAATAATTCGATGCGTTGCGATAACTTATTAAGCATGGATAAATTTCGATAATCATAAACTTCGATGATTTTGGTACCTTTTATGGCTCATTTTATTTCGATTCCTATCGGAAAATTTCAATTCAGTTACCCTAATTCTTATGTATTTCTCATTGTCTCCATTTTCTCCTTTATCTCAATTTTCGTCTTTATCTTCACTTTTGCCTTTTTTTGTCTTCATCGTTATCACTTGTTTCTTCATCTTCATATTTATCTTTATTTCAAAGTTTAATTTCAAATACGAAGTAAAACAAAAAGCGAAACAGCTTAAATTGAACAGGTTGCAAAAACAACCATACACAAATATGGAAATTTTTAATCGACGATTTTCAACCAATTTCGAAACTATAAAAACTCTCCTCATCTACAGAAAATTACCTTTCTAACGGTGTTTTTGGTTTTGAAATCGGTAACTTTACCTTGGTCTTCATCTTTGTTTTTATCTTTCACATCTTTGCTTATATCCTTTTCTTTTTCTATTCACGTAGATGAGATGAGGTGCGATGACGTGATAAGATGGGACGTGATTTTATGTGATTTGATAAGATGCAATGTCATGTGTTGTCATATCCTGCGATGTCATGTCATATGATGTCATACCATATGATGTCATATCATGTGATGCCACGTCATGTAATGCCATGTCATGTCATATGATGTCATATCATGTGATGTCAAGTCATGTGATGTCATGTCATATAATGTGATGTCATATCATATAATGTCATGTCACGTGATATCGTGTGATGTGATATCATATTATGTGATGTAATATCATGTGATGTCTCTTAATATCATGTGATAAAATGTGATGTGATGTCATGTAATGTGATCACATTCCATGTTCCGATAACCCTGTTGATAACTGTGTCGATAAAAATACTGATAACAATATCCATAAACATATAGAAAAATACAACGATTGTAAAATCGATTAACTTCTCGATTAATATAACAATCATCAGTATCGATTATTGTATATATCGTTAACAATATAAATGACTAAATCGATAACAAAATCAATTATTTAATCAATTATTATACCGATAACAATATCCATTATTGTATCGATAACAATATCCATTATTATATTGATTATTATATCGATTACAATAGCGGTTATTTAATCAATAACAGTATCGATTATTTTATCGATAGCAATATCGATTATTATAGCGATAAAAATATCGAGTAGTATATTGATAACAATATCGATCTTCATCCTCATCCTTTTCTTCATATTTATCTTTATTTTTGCATATTCCTCTTCACCTTTACCTTAAAGTGTTTAGATTTACTTTGACCTTCGTTTTTGCCTGTACCTCTAGGCATCTTTGTTTTTGTTTTTATTCTCAAACCGCTAAACCTTCGTTTTTGCCTGTACCTCTAGGCATCTTTGTTTTTGTTTTTATTCTCAAACCGCTAAACCGCTGAGAACTATTTCCATGTGCATTATTCCCCTTGAATTTGACAATTTACTCCCAACCAACCAACTGCCGCTAAAGAAGTTTCACTTCATAAATTCAAGAAATGTTCTTACCCTTTTAGGTACCCTAATTCTTATGTATCTGTCATTGTCTCCATTTTCGTCTTTATGTTCACTTTTGCCTTCTTTTGTTTGACTTCATCGTTATCATTTATTTCTTCATCTTCATATTTATCTTTATTTCAAAGCTTAATTTTAAATGTGTAGTGAAACAACAGGCGAAACATGTCAAATTGAACATGTTTCAGCAACATCTATACACAATTCGAAAATGTTTAAACGACGGTTTTGGCCGTAATTTTCAACCAATTGTGAAACTATAAAAACTCTGCTCATCTACGGTAAAATGTCTTTCCAACGATGTTCTTGGTTTTGAAATCGGTTCTGTAGAATCGCCAAACGAACGGAGACAAAATTTATGTTAGCGTATTAATATATATAGATTTGTTTTGCACTAATTTACTTTTTGAGGCAAACGGTGCTTTAAAATTAGGAACATAAAGTGTCAGTTATTTCTTCATTTTCTAAAACCGTTATTCTTAAAAATAATTTATATTTATTACGAATAAATGGTATTCCTGTGATACTTATAATTTAAAATCTCAACTAAGTCGTGTGAAAAAATTAGAAAAACGGTGATATATTGAATGCTTATTTGTGACATCTCAGCGTTAAATCATATTAAATGTAATGCATAGACTCCCTGGCATCAAAATAAGAATATATATAATTTTAAATATTCACAATGGTTTTCATGGTAAATATTTTTCGTAAGTTTTTTGTTCAAATATGACTCATAGGTATTATAACATAAATATATAAATTCGTGTTTATAACTTTGTTGGAAATTTAGTTGAATTCTAGAAACTGAAGAGCTTATAGGATTGCAGTTCTATAGCCCATTAAATATTAAGTATAATTAATAGCGCTGATTTTTTATAACTCTCGCTCTTGAAAGTATTCTCCTATTTAAATATTTTCGTTTAAGTTGCAAGGTTAAACTTTACTACACTAAAATTTTATGGGCTTAAAAAGTGAATACTCGAAATATTTACAAAAAAAAAGTCTGATAAAAAAGTTGGAAATCTAAAGACAGTTTTTAGAGTTCTATCAAGTTTGCAGCACAGTTAGGATTTTGAATTTAAATGGGTTATGTAATATGAGACACACTTAACGAAAAATATTTAAAATGAAAAACATTGGAAATTGAAAAAAAAAACACTGCATAACTACACATTTCAGGTGCTCAGTGATATATTTACGTATGTACAGTATCGATGATATCAATACCACCCCATTTCAAAGTGACATTGTTTATCGCTTTTGTTTATTTTTTTTTTTAATCTGATGAAAATGTCAACAATTTTGATGGAACAACGTTCAATTTTCCTTGGTTTTGTATAAAGTTTGAAAACACGGTTTATATGATTTTGTTTTAAGCATGATCAATTTATTTTGCATTCAATTTTATACGTACATATATGTGTATGTATACAAATTACATTAATGTTACCAAAATCGACTTTTTTGGAAATATTTTAGCAATTGCCCCATAAACTAGAGAATTACATATTAAATAAACGAAAACAGTTTGTATTAGTTTTAGAGTCTAAAAAAATCTAAAAAAATATAGTATACTACATTTGTGCATCTTTTGTCAGCTTTCGCTTGACCGGGATGAGTAACATTGATGACAACGCAACTAGCAACATACGAGTTTCAACCGTCCAGCTCTGCGTCCCTTTTGCAGAGATAGTTCTGAAATTTGTAGGGCGGAACTAGCGCTTTGCCAGACTGTCCCTAAATTTTGCTGCAGGGTTTAGACCCAGTACTGGTTCGCGATAAATCTTTTTTGCATGCAAACAACTGGCGAATTTAACATGACGATGACCTAGGAAGTGTCAATTGCCCCCCGCTGCATCCCATTTTCGATAGTTCCGAACNCACTGCATAACTACACATTTCAGGTGCTCAGTGATATATTTACGTATGTACAGTATCGATGATATCAATACCACCCCATTTCAAAGTGACATTGTTTATCGCTTTTGTTTATTTTTTTTTTTAATCTGATGAAAATGTCAACAATTTTGATGGAACAACGTTCAATTTTCCTTGGTTTTGTATAAAGTTTGAAAACACGGTTTATATGATTTTGTTTTAAGCATGATCAATTTATTTTGCATTCAATTTTATACGTACATATATGTGTATGTATACAAATTACATTAATGTTACCAAAATCGACTTTTTTGGAAATATTTTAGCAATTGCCCCATAAACTAGAGAATTACATATTAAATAAACGAAAACAGTTTGTATTAGTTTTAGAGTCTAAAAAAATCTAAAAAAATATAGTATACTACATTTGTGCATCTTTTGTCAGCTTTCGCTTGACCGGGATGAGTAACATTGATGACAACGCAACTAGCAACATACGAGTTTCAACCGTCCAGCTCTGCGTCCCTTTTGCAGAGATAGTTCTGAAATTTGTAGGGCGGAACTAGCGCTTTGCCAGACTGTCCCTAAATTTTGCTGCAGGGTTTAGACCCAGTACTGGTTCGCGATAAATCTTTTTTGCATGCAAACAACTGGCGAATTTAACATGACGATGACCTAGGAAGTGTCAATTGCCCCCCGCTGCATCCCATTTTCGATAGTTCCGAACTAGTCCTAAACTCTATAGTTCCGAAACAGTTATAAAATCGACAGACGAAAGAAAAAAGTATCATGATTTTTCAATCTTTTCGGTTTTACCGTGTGTGCGATTTTAAATTATTTTCAAAGAAATGTTTTTTCAATTTGAAATTAAATTTGTTTGAATGATTGTCAGAAATGTACGTTTGCATAAAACTTTGGCTGTAGCTGACCTTGCGGAGGTACTCGCTATTATTGGTTAGATTCCAGACGGTACCAAGATGTTAAAATGTTAACACAAACTTTTGTTTTGTATTACCAAACTATGAAAAAGCATCTGCGAAATTTATAATAAAAGTGCATTTGAACGAAAAAGCCGCCAAACACATATCTATGTAAAGTAAACAAGCCCCCGCTGCATCCCTTTTTCGAATATCCAGAACTAGTTCTAAATTCGACAGATAAGATCTAGTTAGTGCTCCGTCCCTCTTTCGACAGTTGCGAACTTGGTCTGAATTCGTTATCTTAGATATAGATTTCTAATAAAAATGTGAAGTTAAACAGTTTTTCTAAAAGTACCACATTTCACTGATTTTGAACTAAGGTCTGGTTACAATTGGACTGGTTCATTTTTGGCGGTAAGATCTTGTACGGAACTAGAAATTTGATTCACTAGTCCGCGGTTTCCCTGAAGGGTATGTAAACATTTACATACCTACAAGCCAGTACAGTAGACTAACCAGAATAAATTGAAATTGCTTTCTTTTTTGAAGCATCGGACTTTTTCCTTTATGGCTAAAAATCATTTCTGAATTTTCGCCCTTTAATTCGTGGGCACGGCAAATCCCTACGGAAATTAACCCTTGTCAAAGTCTCAGAGTATATATGTTTATGGGCATCCTTTTTCGATCTGAACCTTTTAAAATTAAAAAAAAAAAAACAGAAATGATCTGAAAATCATTCTTTAACCCATTTCGTGCCACTGTTACGTTTTAGCAACAGCAGAACTTAAATTTTTTTTTTTAATAGATAAGCTGTGGAAATCTCATAATCAGGGCTGGCAAAAATATGCAGTTGGACAATATTTAAATTAATTCTGCTGGGGAGTACTTCGATAGATCTACACCCCTAGTTGTGGAGCCAGCAAATAATATATATTTTATATCGGAAATTGTTATATATCCAGTATTTCTGGTCAAAAAACTTACAAGTTTTTTGAATATATATTTGTCTTTCACAGTAGTCACAATTTCCAAATATTCTTTGAGTGTCAAACCTTTTGTTTGAAGCTTTGTTTTACCTACTAATAAACAAGCAAAATTTGCCTTGGTCTACGCCAAATTCGTTCAGATTTCTTCATGCTATAGTAATCAGGGCGAATTCACACAAGGTGGTAGTAGAAGTAGAAAAACATATGTATGAACTCACATTTTTCACGCATTTCCATTGCTTTTCCCCAGAAAATGTTTGAAGTGTTGTCAGATATGCCAAAATAACCACGTAAGTCGAATATATGCAAAACCAACAAAATTGCCAGATATATGCAAAATAAGATTTTTCAAGTATTTGCTTAGATTTGCTAGCCTTTCTCATAATGGATTATGCCAAATGGTAGCTTGGCCTTTGTATTTTACTAGTTTGGTATAACAAATTTTTACTTGCAATTAGCGTATTCTCCTTGCTCATAAAAAATAAGGCCAAATTTGGTCCAATCTTGAAATGGCTGCAACAACAGCCATTTACATCACTTGAACATGTTCGCACAACCATTTGTACCAGTGCAATAAAAATGCAACTTAAGAAAATGTGAAGCAAAATCTAAACTGAACAGATCGCTCAGTTTTTAAAAGTTCTGCTAATTTCTGAGTAATGGAATACATACAAATTAGATACAAAGTACATACGAAATTACAGCTTAAAGTTTATGCGAAGTTGTGCGAAGTTATGCGAAGTATGCATAATCAGACCATCACAAAATCTTGTAAAGGCCGACAAATTAAAGCGATACGCTTTTGATAGAGATATTAGAAACGCATCCAGATATTGATTTGGTAACTTACCGATATCTCACCAAGGAATGAACGTAAAATTCTCTGCGAAAACTCATTTTGTTAAAAATATGGCGATAGATGTCAGAAATCAAAAGCATTTTTTTTAAGAAATACTTAAAGGACGAGTTTTGTTTTTTTTCTTTTTGTGAAAATTTTTTCGTAATGTCTCAAAATAGAATGGCCAAATCCAAAATAATGCTTCGCCTAACATGTTCAGCTGCATTCTGTAAGAATTTAAAAATCTTCAATTGCATGGGGGATTAGTGGAGGAGCAAGTACTTGATGTGGAGACACAAAACGTTCACACGAGACCTCTAAATGTTAATATTTTAGCACCAATTTGATGTTCCATAGTGAAACCTAAAAAGTCACGTGCCTTAAAAAAGAAACTCTTTAAAATATTTCTGGTAAGTCTAATGTACGGTTTTTAATAAGTCAACGATAAATCTAAGGCATAACATTGATATTGGGAAAATTATATCGCACACCTAGATCAAAAGTGAGTCAACACCAAATTCAAAGAGGTAAATTTAACAGCTTGTGGATCGTACAAATGCAACGCAATTAATACAAAAACGGGTTTTACAGTCGTTTTTTAGTTAATAATGAATATAATCATGAAGAAAAAAAAATCTATTAGTTCCAAAGTTTTTAAAAAATTTGTTAGTTCAAAATTTTGGGAGATTAGTGATTTTTGGAATTTGTTGTTCCATTTATCACTGACACATTTACGTTTATATAGTATACGTATTTATGTCGGTGTATTATTGTGCATGCAAAGCAGCAATACAACTCTGCTATTTATCCCAGTTCAGACAAGGCGATTAAAAAATACGCTCGATTGTGAATTGTTCTTAATGAAATTTATGTTTTCTTATATATATATTAAGGGTACTCATTTAAAAGCGCAAAACTCTCGCATACTGGGCAATCTGTGCAATTTTAAACGCTCGCAAATGAAATGTCAAAATTTGTATGGGAAGCCATTTGTACAAAAAGGGCAACTTTGCGCGGATCGCATACCTGCTTAACTGGAAGAGTTATAAAAACTGGAGACGCCATTGAATTTAGAAGACTCCAATTAAGTAAGAGCAACTATCAGAACCTTTGTTGAAAAAAAGTCGATTTGATACCACGCTCGAAATATTCTGACTACAAAAACAGTAAATCAGGGGTTTTACACACTTCTAGTAAAATTTTTTTTTAAGCATTTTACAGGTATATGTAATGTTATAAGGACTAGTATTTACAAAAAGATTTATATCGTTTTGACGTATTTTCCAAATGTGCCTTCGATTAAGATGTTTTTGGAACAAAAGTCAAGGTCGCAGTAAATTTATATTTATAAGTTGGTTAATTCTGAAAGCATACCTCTTGCTAAGGTATCAAACTATTCATAATTGTTTGTAGAATGCAATCCAATAAAAAGTTTTTAAAATGAAATGCTTCAAAATCTGTACGAGATAAAACGAAAATTTTGAAAATTGTGGAAAGCAAAGTTACATACTTTTCGTTACTTGCCATTTTGTTATTTTTTTAAAGCACACTTTAGTTACCGACTACATATGAAGTGCACACATAAGTACTAATTGCACATAAAACTTCAAATCAGTATATGGTGTGCTTAAAATTTTATGACATAATTAATTTTACATCTCTTAAAAATTACATAAAAAATTCACTTGTTTTTATTATTATTTTTTTAGTTAAAACATCTATAACTCAAAAGTTATGCAACAACTTAAACATTTTTTTTGAGACTTCAAGTATATTTCTATGAATTATATCCACAAGCAACCAGCTTGATCAGGTTACAACAATGAAAATAAAGCTAAATAACATAAAGGTTACCTGTTTTTTAGATTTGCCGATATATGTACGTATATTGAGCATAATTGTTTCCAAAATTACTGGTTTCAAATCGATTTTGTGTTTAAATCCCATTAACCCTAGCGCTACCAACCGGGTACCGAGGTAACCTGTGACATGTATTTCAAATAACTTTTTTCGTAAAAAAAAATTTAAATGTCTTCCGTAGACAAAATTTTATATACTTTGATGGATTTTGATTTTGATATCTGTCAATAATTTTAATTTGTCTCGTTTTATTGCTAAGTTTACTATTACACATTTTCTGATTCAATCAGTTTTGACATAAGTCTTTTTTTGTTATTCACTTTTTACCGATCCTAAATATGAGTTATCATTTTTTTACTTACGTAGCAAGGTTCAAAGAATAAGGTGAAATGGCTTAGATTATAGTTCGCCACAACTTTTTTCAAATGTTGAAAATCAAAAGTTCTAGAGATGTGGCCAAATACATATTATTAAAATAAAATATATATCTTACAATGTGCAATTTTTTGGAACATTCGACTAAGGAATGTGTTCAATTGTCAATTACACCGTGCGACAGAAACAAAAAAATTTCGAAACACATCAAGCAATCCATATTCTCACGAAAATGTGGGCCAAATCTTATATATAACAAGTAAGAAAGTCTAAGTTCGGGCGGAGCCGAACATTAAATACCCGGCGCACTTATTAAATAACATGATAAGCCGGCGTGTATAAATTTTAAGTAAACTAGCGTCCTTAAATTTCAAAATATTGAAATTTCAAGCATTTCTGAAATTTACCGTTATATTAAAAGCGGCCGTAATTTTAGTCCGATTTCAACAATTTTCAATGGTTTACTTTTATGTGGCAAGCACACTAACCATACCGAGTTTGGTACAAATTGCTAGAACGGTTAGGGAGATACATATACGTGATCATAAGTGGGCGGTGCCACGCCCATTTTCCAAAATTTTATCATAAACGTATTTCCTGGCAAAGAATTGTTGCAACCATCATTTTGAATAAATTAGCTTTAATATTTACTGATTTATCGAGGATTTCGTATTTCTCGAAATTACCGTTATATGGGATGTGGGCGTGGTTATTGTCCGATTTT